>NW_010223797.1:12716-39106 GCF_000690775.1 Eurypyga helias
CATAGAAGCACTTAAGTACATTTATTTTGAACTTTTAGTATATACAGGGAGGTTTTTTGATTTTTTCAGGGATGGTTTTCCAAAGGAATACAGCATTTCAACACATAATAAGCTATCACTTCTGGTTCCTAATGTTACTGGCAAACATTGCCTCTGAGAAGGTGGCTTCATAATTACACATTTTTCCCCATTACATTTTCTGGTTTGTGGGTTTTTTTTTTTTCCTCCCAGTATCCATTGGTAATTCACACTAGAAAACAGATCAGTGAGTAGAGTGTCAGCTGCCTGTAAATTCTGACAAATTGGTTCTGTGATACTATTCAGTGGTTTCAGCACAGTAAATGTGATTTACTTGGTGGTTAGTGCAAAATGGACTTCGAACTACTAGCAGAGACAAATTTCAAAAGTGGGACTTTAAAGTATTAAGTCTTTCCAACACTTGTCATCAGGATTCTTGCTGGAAGCTGTAGTCTATGAGGAGGACTCTTACCTGGATTGCTCCTGAAGGTACGTCTTCTTGCTACAAGACTGATAAACTGCTGTGATGGCAAAAGGGATTTCCTAGTCACTCTCACATCAAGTGCCTAGTACATGCATTGCACATAACATACATAAAACCTTGGTGCTGGCCACAGCAGACAGTCTGAGATGAACCTCATGGATTTCCTTGTTGGAGCAGATGAGGAATTAAACTGACAGGACATAGACCCTGAAGACATAACACTCACTGCCAGTCTGACACTTTCAGAAAGAAGTATATTTAACACACAGCTGGACTTTGCCCAATTTTGTTCACATTGGTTCTGGACATGAAGCTCAGGAGTGGCCATCTACACCACTAAAGGCGGACCATGTTTCCTCTCCAGCATTGTAAACGTTTTCTCCTTTGCTCACTTTTCTCACAGCTGGAGACCTTGGAGCTTGTATGAGCTGTGACGAAATTTGCCAACCTTTATGCAGCATGTCCAGGACAGGTATGAAACTTAGTGCAGGCCACAGGTGGTCTAAATCGTTGTGTAAAGACTCCTGTGAGTAGCTTGTGTTGAGCAAGAATTTATGCTGAGCAAACACTAAGGGTTTTTTTTGAGAACTCGTGGGCCTGATGCTACCTCCACTGCAGTGTGGTTTAGATGTTCATGGAGTTCCTGGAAGAAATCTGAGAACAAATGCAGCCTTCCTGGAGGCTGAAGGACTTACTGCCTTTGGAAATGTGTGAACTGTAGGGACAAATGTTTTGCTAGAAACCATTTCAATCTGGTAAAATGTGCATTTTTTCTGATTCTTTAGAAACAAGTTTTGCCAATGAGTGTTTGAGGAGAAACTTGTCTTTGAATGACACATATTCATGTATAAACATAATTTTATCTTTATCTGCATATATATATATATTTAATGTCTCAGCAGGCTATCTGAATGTCACGGAAGGATGAAGAAACATGGTGCTTCAGCTTGTACCTTGAGCTAATCCCATTCTATGCTGGGGAAATAAACTGGAAAATCCTTCATGGAGCATTGAGTACAAATGCATTTGCAGGTTCTCAGACTTGCCATACTATTGTGACGAGAGGAGGATCTTGGAGAACATGAACATTGAACATGTCTGGTTGCACTTGAGCTGCTTCCTCCTTTAAGACCACTTGTTGAGGTCTTTTCCCCTTGTCTCCTATTTATATCCTCCACATCTGAGACATGACCAAGTCACAGCACCTATCTGCCAACTTCCCACTGACCACAGAACCAGGAGAAGAAAACTTCAAGCTTTTTTTTGACCCTCTGCACTTACCTTTCTCTAATCTGCTGTCCTTCAAGACTTGTGATGTTGCTTAGTTCCATCAGGGAATTTGATTTCAGAACAGTGCTTGAAAGTAGATCATCCTGGTTATCAGGAAGCTGAGCATCAGGCGTGGAGGAAAAAGAGACAAACCTTTATGCTGAATATGCATAAGGAAGGCTAGTTTACCTCTGATTAAATATAAACAAACTCTGAGTGAATATAAACAAACCATGGAATAAATTATGTCAGTGCAACTCTCTGCAGAGGGGAGCTTTCGTTGATTCATTTCTTTCGGCTTCCACTTCAGATCTTCTACTTTCCACTATCATGAACCACAGCCAAGGGCAACACTGGTGGTGTGGAAAGTCAGACCTTTCTCTGAGCTTCTGAGTTGGTACTTCTGTTCAGAGTAGCATGACATATAGCAGCCTTGATACCATGAAAATAAGATCTTTTATGTCCATACTGAAGGTAATGTGCATTGAAATAATGAAAGTATCCTATTAATAACTGTAAGATAAAGATTAATATCACAGAGGTATCTTAAGTATCCAAGCTCTCTTGAATTTCTTATTCACACATCTATATTTACACATTATTTATTGTAAGGGTGGTGAGGCACTGGAACAGAGTGCCCAGAGAAGTTGTGGATGCTGCCTTGTCGTGGTTTAACTCTGGCTAGCAAAATACCACAAAGCCTCTCTCACAGATCCCCCTTCCCCTCCTCTGTCCCGAGCATGACGTACTATGGAATGAAAGACTCCCTTGGTCAGTTTGGGTCAGGTGCCTGAACTGTGTGTCCCAGCACTGCCTGCAGCGAGACAGCAAGAGCTGGGAACGCAGCTGCAGTATCAGAAGCGGAGAAAGACCTTTAATTCAGTGCAGGCATTCCCCAGCACCAGCTAAAACCTTATCAGTGCTGCTCTCTGCTTCCAGGAACAGCTTCCTAGCAGCCACGGTAAAGGGAGTTAACTCTTTCCTGACTGAATCCAGTACACACCTCCCTGCAAGTGTTCAAGGCCAGGCTGGATGAGGCTTTGAGCAACCTGGTCTAGTGGAAGGTGTCCCTGCCCATGGCAGGGGGGTTGGAACTAGATGGTCTTTTAAGGCCCCTTTCCAACCATGTGATTCTATGATATTCAAAGCTGTCATGATTTAAAAGATTTGAGATGCTGCCTGATCATAGGAGTTCCTATTTCTCACAGATGCTTATGTTTCTTGGACTCCCAGGTTACAGTTTCAGCTTCTGAGTAGGCCCAGGGCTACCTAAATGTTTGACTCCTCAGTGTCTCTTTTGTCGCCATGAACTGATGGAGTATACTAACAAAGTGCTTCAACATATGTATTTCCTTAAGGTCTTGATCCAAGAGGCATGTCTAAATCATTCATTTGGTTATCCAAAAAGTAATGATCCTGTTTTGAAAGAGCAAGCAATATTGTCACATTTCTTCAGTAAAATGCTGCATTATAGCTTAAAACCTCCATACAATGTGAGACCCAACTTTAAGACCCCCTCTGTCTCAGGAGATGCAAATGTACAACACCAGGGTAAGTGCTATAACCAATGGGCTGTGCATTACTTGGGCTATACATCATTCTGTGAGATTAAATTGGTGTCAGTCCCCTACCAGTAAGATAGTCTAGTTTTCCTGGAATACTTAAAGCCCCAGTGAGAGGAGGGACATGATTTCACAGGCTGGTTATAAGAGGTTTCTCCTGCAAGGGTAAAAGGTTGTCCTTGTCTCTCTTCGAGTGACATCTTCAGGACCTTTCTGCCTCCAATCTATGTCTCTACAAGGTTGCGAAGCTCTGTATAGAAAAGATGTAAGACACTAAAGTTACCCTAGATAAGGCTATTCCCTTGGCACAAGAGGGCATGGTTAGGTTGACAAGCAGTGAAAAACATCGGACAGGAGGAAAAGTACATTTGAAATTTTACAAGCAACATGGAGAATTGGATGTTGCATCTCCTAGTGAGGGGAAAACTCTTACCACTGGGCTGCCGGACCAGGGATGGCAGAGTGCTACAGTGTTCTTTGGAAGAAAGTGTCTGGCCCCAAGGTGATTTTGAAAAATATTAATTGTGTAGCTAATGTTAGCAAAGATTATTGAGCTATAAATTGGGAGATACCAGTGGACCAGAGTAAGCATTCCCTTCTCCAAGATTTATGCTAGTGTCGCCCTCCCGTCCCCTGTGCATTGCCTGATCTGACTGTGAAGGTGTAGGGAGCCCCAGAGCATAAGTGGATTTCCTGTAGGATGAGATATGCAACGACCAACTGTGGCAATAATTAGCATAAAGTCCCTTAAAGTTCCTCTTCAAATTCATGAGAGTGTGGTGGATTAAGTCAATAGTCCCACTGAGGCAAATTTATCACAGGATCAGGTTATTGGTATATGAGAAGGACACTGGCTTTGTTCATATTCTTTAATGTTGTGGTAGTGTTGAGGCATCTCTGTTTATTTAGTTCTAAGTTTCCCTGGCTTTCATGAACCATACTTATGAAAATATGAATATGTTATCTAAGCCAGAAAAAGTCAAACTTTATTATCTGACAGTTAAGCCTGCAAAAACCTGAGTCTGGAAACATTAAGCTCACTCATCCTTCAATGAAGTTAGTTCAATTTTCCTGTCAACCTGAAAAATATATTTTCCTTGGAGAGTCAAACATCCTTCCTCCCACCCCCATGACTTTTGCTTTAAAAAAAATAAGACAAATTTCTGTTCTCCTTCGGTGATTTTGGGGAAAATGCATTAATGCCAATTAAATTGAAATTTTAACTCACAGCTGTCTTTCAATGCCACTGAAACAGGTAATATAGAAAACACTCCAGGGAGTTTAGTTGTCTTTAAATTTTGAATTGTGCATGGAACCTGTTTATTTTACTCTTCATAGCTTTTCTACATGCCATATTTAGTTAAAAAGGAGCTAAATGTGAATTGCATCAATCTTTGTTTTCTCCAAGCCCTTTGCAAACAAAATTATACAATGCTTCACAGTATCACTAGAGAGACTTTCAGGACAATTTTAATCATGATTTTAGCCTTATGTTCTAGTTTATAAACAGCTTTTCTAATCTCCCAAAATGCAAAAGATATATATATGTATGTAAATGTCACATTTAGCAACAGATTGTGCACATTGGTTGAGCCAGGCACGTATTTAACATTTATCTATTGGCTTGAATCCAAGAACTCACTTAAATTACTCATGTGCTTATGACTGGAAAAGTGTTTAGTGGATTGGGGCCTAGAAAGGGAAGGCTTTTTTTTTTTTTTTTTTCCTCCTGGTCCTAAACTTTCAATGCTTGCCTAGATTTTAGAGCTCTGAAAGTAGTGTCATGAAATACGATTTACCTTGTAATTCCTTTTTTTTTTTTTTTAATGGATCAGGACAGAGAGAGTGGTGAAAAAAACAACATGGTACAGAAAATTAAGATCAAGCTGATTTAGTTATGAAAAATATGGTTCAGCTCATTAGGAGGCATTTATGACTGAAGAAAAAAACTAAAATAAAAGACAAAGGTTCTGGTCAGGTTCTTCAACTTCCCTATGTATGACTCATTTAATGCAACATGAAGAACTGCAGAGTAGCATGGTTTGATTCTTCCAATTTACTCCATCCTTCTACATGCAGCCACTGGAAAGCTTTGAGTGGCAAGAGGATTTCTGAAGAAGTGGTTGCTCAGCATGTGTTAAGTATATTTTAATCTTTAGCAAGTAAAATAAATCTCAGGAACAATTAGCAGAGTCCCCTACCTCCTCTTTATCTCCTTCTATAGCTTGCTTGCTTTATACACACAGTGCTATTTTCACCTTTTTTCTCTAGATTTATCAAACAATATAGGTATATTTTAGTCTTGCAGAGAGGATGGGAGAAAATGTAAAGGCTTGAGCTAACAATGTACCTTGTTCAATGAAAGCCTGTGTCATACATTGCTCTTTTTACTATCTTGTCTCCTTTGTCTGCATTGACACTTTCTTTTCAGATGGCTGTTTTGGGGCAGAGACATCCATGCCCAGTGTCTTCTTAGAGAGCTACCAGACTTGAAATGATCCCCAACCACCTTTGCTTACAAACAGGAGTAAATTCCAAATACTATGTCAATGTGTGAGAACAAGATGCAAAACTATAGTAATGGCATGATGTGAATCTTCTATTGGCAGCTTAGATGAGTTCAACCACATAGAAATGCATGAAAGTCATTGATGGGCATCTTGCACTAACTGTTCTCATCTGAAGAGGAACAGTTTGCTGACGGACTTTTCCTCAGGGTGACTTTGGCTCGGAAAGGCTGACGGCCAGCTGAGATCCCTTCTGCAGAGGCCTCTTTCTCCCTCTGGCTGAAAGTGGGACAGTAACAGGGTTTGCCATTTTGTGTCATTTATCTTTTTTTGGTGAAGGTATATATGGATAAAATGTATAATACCTCCCCATTTCTGTAGCCATGCTGATGGTTTCCATAGCAACTTGCCTAGATTTTTGAAGGAGGCACACTGCCTGTAGGAGAGAGAATCAGAAAGTTGATGGGGCTCGTTAGCATGAACGTGGCTGCAGTGTTAGCAGGAATCTCAACACCTCCTTTTTTAAAAACTATATACATATTCCCTTTTAATTTTTTACTGTCATAGTCATCTCTGTTACCTGAAATGCAGTGCATGAAATACTATTTTCTGTCTTTAGGCTTTTAATTCTTCCCTTTTCCGCCTAGTCTGCAGTGCACGTAGACTTCTCACCCCCTTTGATTGTCGGTTAGATTCAGGGGGCTTCTGCTCCACCGGTATCAGGTCCCTGGGTATCCTGGTGCCCCTTCCTCTCTTCCTGAATGATCTCTGAGGTATCTGGAGAGGTGGCACTCCATCCATCAGGATTCTAAATGATTTAAGCAACTACTGACACCAATGCACCAATATTTGGAAGTTTGTCTGTACTTAACGATAATTGTCTCCTTTGTCAAAAAAGTCGCATAAAGCGAGGGGTGGATGAAGAGCAGAGGGAAGGTGCAAGGTTCTCTGGAGTGCAAGCCCAGAGGGGAAGAGTACGATTTTAATTCTTCTATCCAACTTCATATATACTGATTAGTCACTGAAGGAGAAAATACATTTTAAAGGCAGGAAATCAAAAACATTACCCCTTAAAGAAGAGGAGACAACACTGCTAGGAGTAACTAGATAACTTACACCTCCACTGTAGTCTCCACCCTTGTGTAGGAAAAAGAGCCAATTCCAAACAGTGATCACTTGACATTTCTGATACATGAATCTTTTCTCTCTGTATAAATTTGAGTTATGAGGGCTTTTTCCTCCCTTCTACTCATACTAGCAGAGTTTCAATGCTGTCCTTTTTGAACTTAAACCTGATGGACTTTGTTTCTAGATTTTAAGTGAAAACTCCATAGTTTTCTATAAGTGAAACTGAAGTTTTCAAAAAGGGTAGATTTTCTAAATGAAAAAATCGAACTAGAAAATAAGAAAGAGAAAATTCTCCCTGGAGGTAACTGAGAAATGTCAAGTTTCTTTTTGTCATGAAGAAGGACTTGCTGATCATCATGAGATTACAAATGAACTAGTACTTTGTATAAAAATAAAGAAATTAAGAGCTTTAGAATGTTAGATTTGTAGCTTGCAGAACAGGATCTGCACAACACAATGAACAAGTTGAAAATACTCTTCCGAGTGGAGAGAGCGACTGTGAATTTGTTAATTTGTCTTGTTTGCAAGACTGATATTTCAGGGTGGGCAATATCATGTAATGTAGCCCTTGGTGAGGTGAGAAGCTGTACATAGAGACTAATTATTGTATCTCAGTCTCAAAACTCATAACTGGTGCTGACTGTGCTACAAGGGAAAGCTTAATATCAGCTGTGGTCTCCACAGTGCAATAAAAGGAATTGTAGGATATGTGTTCATAGCTAAGGGTATGGTTTGAATGCGTGTTGGATATGCCAAGATCCTTTAAAAATACTGCTGTACTTTTGAAACTACCATGAATTTAAACTATTAAAGAACAAAGAAAACGACACACATTAACTGTTCAGCACTGAAATTGTTTCAGAAATTTGTTCTCATATCCTGAATATGATATAGCTGCGTGGAGAGATTCTTTTACACTTAACAGTTTTTGACATGTTTCAAAGGACTCAGATAGGGTCATGAGGTGAAGACTCTAAAAGCTAGCACAGCAGCTCAAGAGAAGATATTTTAAAATTTTATTCCTATTTTGGTATTGAAATTGCATTGTGAAAATCCTCCCTAAATTCTAGAAGGTCGGACTTTCCTGTGAGAAGGCAAAAAATTGTGGAGGTAGTAGGGATGTTTTGCTTCCAAGGAAGTAAGATCTTATAAAAAACAAAATGGAAGGAGTAAAATCACCTACCATTTCTTCAGATAAGGAATTACTTATAAATCCATCTAATTCAAATTAATGGAGTGAATATGGAGATCTGTGTTATCAAGATTTAAAAATATAGTAGAAATTTATGTGAAACCTAGATGCTTACAAATAGATGCTGGAGAAACACTCTGGAAGATATATCAACTAACAATGTTCCCATTTCCTGATCTTCTGGTTACTCATCTTCATCCATAGTAAGACAGCTTTTGAATCCAATTGCTGAAGTCAGTTCATGAATATTTCAGATCAAGCCAAATATAGTTGGCTTCCAAAGCAAGTAATCTTTGTTTTTTCTTTTTAGGTTTTGACTTGGTGAGCTTTAAATTGTGTGGTTTTGATTCACAGCAGGCATATTGCCACTCAGCAGATTAGAAGTCCGCATGGGAACTAGAACAGCACTGGTGGCCTAGAGGAGATCTATCTTGGGACAACAAACCTCAGTGACTGACCCTGAAGGACTGTCCCTGTCAGAAAATTTCGGAGGTGTAATTAATTCTTTTAGCCTCACGCTTTAAGAAACATTGCTTTATCAAGCTGTTTTGTTCCATAATGAAACTTGTTCACTTTCACTGGAATGAGAAACACAAACCTTTTCCCAGAGAGGATGTTATTTCATTAATGCAATCAAGACTGATAAAGCCTCCCTTGAATTGTCAGTATCCGTGACGCATGAGAAGTCTCATTTCCGTATCTCAATTCTATTGATACCTGTTCCCTTTCTATCCCTGTAACAAACAGGTGAAAAATATTACAATTTTATAAATTTTTGTCCAGCTGGTAGGGTCTCTCACAAATGCTGTTGGAAGAAACTCTAATATTCTGGATATTGCATTAGCCCAGCTCAGCTTCCCTTCTTTCCAAAGGGCAAGGCTCTGTAGTGTGAAGGTACAGTTCACCGGGAGGTCAGCCTGACAAGCCTCTGATCAACCTGTGCCTGATTTAATACAGGACCAAGTCTTCATCTTCACTTAGTGATTGAAAGCTGTCATCTTAAGCCTTTCAGCTGCACCTGACAATATGATGGGTTCTTAATTACAGTGAAGTATCAGACAATCTAGCTTGCACAAATTGACATTAATTTAAACATTACAGTGCTATTAAAACAAAGCAGTTGAATTGATCTGGACCTGGTGTCTGTTTCTCTTTGCTGCCTTGTCAGTTGCTGAAATGGTTAGGCTTCCAACAATTCAGTTTGGGATTGATGCTGTTGGTATTTTTTTTAATTTACCAGGTTTCAAAAAGAAGAACAAATTTTTCTCTCTCCCCCATATTTTTCTTGCAGCTGTGATCTCACCCAACTACTGCCTGGCCAGAGATGTTTCTGTGTTATTGCATGAGGAAGAAGAGTTTCAGACAAAATGCTATGCAGAACTAGGGGAACTCTTCAGACTATCACTTCTGGTTTTGCCTCTTTTGAGGGACATCACTTTTCTTCATCTACATTTTGGGGAATCTGTGCCTGTTGTTTTGGGAAAACTTCTTGTGACTAGAAATTAATGGGACAGGTGGAACTATGCCACTTGATAATGAGGATGAAACTCCCAGTAACTTGCAGAGACACTGACTTGTTTTTTAAATTTTTATCCCAGTGACACTTTACATATTCTGCGCAGCCATGTCTTATTTCCCCCTCCTCCCCCGCATTCTCCTCACCACTGTATCAGTATGAAGGTCTTCATGTGTACAGAAGTGGAGAAACCAGTGGAAAAATGAGGCTGATGGTGAGATGGTAATTCTTATGTCTTTACAGAAACTTTTTGGAAATAGATGAAGTGCTGAAGCTGGCAGAGAGACTCACAGGATATGTACCCAACTGTAACCAAAGAGGACAGCAGCACCCTGCTGCCAGGGCTTGGGAAAAACTTCTCAGTGTGCGTTAGTGTGAAGTGCAAATCCCACTCTCTTTCCTGATTCTACAAATAGAGTTGTGATTCCAGACACCACCCCTGCTAAGTATCATCATTTGACTAAAATCTCCCTTTGGTGCCTTTGTTCTTGGTTGATGAAATTTGTTGCCTGATAAAGAACAGGCTGCTAATTTGTTTTCAAAGATACTTTTTTAACTCTTGGGTTAGAAACTCATTCAAAGAGCAGTGATGCCCTTAGGAAAGTAGAGCCAAACATATGCCTGGGATCTAAATACCTGAGAGCATTTGTGTGTGGGAGTGGGAGGAACAGAAGTGTCACTGTACTTTAGAAAACTCCAAAACAATGTTCACATTTGTTCCTTCTGGGCACCAAGGCTCCAGCAGTCTCTTCATCGCCTCCAATGGCTCTAGCAAGCTTGCTTGCTTGCTGCACTTCTGAGAAGTGCACCATCCCTGTGCTGGAGCAGAGCATCCTCCTCTGCTGCATGAGGGATCCTGCTTTCTCCTGGCCCTGGCTCAGCACTACCGGCAGCCCGGGAGGCTCACAGGACCCCACTCATGTATTTATTCAGCTCTCTCCCACCTTCCATGTTTCTGGGCTCCATCTCTCAGCGCTTCTTGTTTTTGTTTTGGCAGCACAGTCCCCACTCAGTAGCATTATTTCTGGTACACTGGTAAAGAATGGGGTTCTCTGTGGGTTAGAGACATTCATGACAATGCTGCACCATGGGCTGCTTCATTTATCGTCTTGGTAATTCTTCTGTAATTAATGAGGTGAGACTATCTGAGATTGCACTTCACACAATCTCAGTTCCCATTAGTACTGAACATTAGGGAGATGAAGCAGCACCCTATATGTGTATTCCTGTGCTTATGCTATAATTTCTGCATCATTATAGATTTTTATTAGAACTAAATCCAGTAACAGAAATAAGTATCATCTTTTGGATGAATTAATCTTTATGGAAACTGATTTTTTTTCTTTCCATGCAGGATTTTTTGATCCTGCATGAAAAAGCCTCATCAAAAATAAATATATCTATTTTATAGGCAGAAGTAGCCCTCTATCTTATAGTAGTGACAATAAGCAGGACTTTGAAGAACAATCAGGTCTGAGGAAGGAAAAGAGACACCTGAATAAATCTGAAGTGTGGAACAACAGGGACTGTGAAATAGAAGATATCACTTGATGAGAGCTCAGATTACTTACTGTCTGTGCAATTCAGTTGCTAAAACATTACAGATCAATGTAACAGATATGAAAAATTGATTTTTGAACTACTGGGAAAAGTCCCACTGAAGTCAATGCCATTTCCATTTAAAATAAGGCCATTATTTTGCAGGTCTGGTTTGTGTGTTTGGATAATCTCTTTCATGGAGATAGTGTGTTACTGCGGGACTATTGATTGCACTACTGGCCTAATCTATAGGCCTGCATAACTGTGGGATGATATACCTGGATGAAACTAAATATACACCAAGCCTGTATCCTACAAAACATTAGGAACTATTAAAACATTAATGGTATTTACTTTGAGCGAAGCATCATTAGTTCTTTCCTAAAGAAAATCTGTTTCCAGCACCCTGCTGCTTGCATAAAATGCTGTCTCTTAGGAACTTCAGTGAGAAAATAGTTCCTCTTGAAGGTGAACATCCTGACAGAAATGGTGAGTAATCTTCTTGTAACAGTCATAATGTGACCTGAAATGCCTTTCTGACAGTACGAAGACTATTTTTCGTACTTAGGGTGTTTGAACAGAAGATGACTCCTTGGCTTTTACTTCAGGAAATTACAGTCAAAGGCCTTTCCATCTTCAGCTCAGCTAAAGCATGTTGCCAGAACCCAGTCAGATCACTGGATTTTCGGTCAGGCACAGTTCCCTCCTGAGGAGCTAGTTGACAGAGGATGGGAAAAGCAAGCTCAAAATTGGGACACACCTTGAAAAAAGCAAGTTAGCAGTTATTTTTATTTATTTATTCCCACTTTGCCAACCCTGAACAATAGTTCTCCTTTGAAATATTCTTCACAGTATTAATGATTTTACAATATATGCTGCATTAGATTTTTGGCATGCATATCTCTTCTCACCTCATTGATTCTTGAGTGGGTATCTCTTGTAACAGGGGTAATAAAAATTACCTGTTAGATCACAGTCTCAGAAGTATGCTTTGTTTGTGTTATTCCTCTAATTTAGCATATTTAGAAAGTGTCTGATCTGCATAGGAGGAAAAAAATCAATACAGTGTTCGACTAGGATTTCCCTGGGAAATAATAAAATATGTGAGATTAGCTTTCAGATGACAATCTTTTTTTTTCTCTTTAGGGAGTTCAGCTGCTCTTTGCAGAAAGATATTAAGGTGTTCATAGTAGTACCACAGTAGCGTGTCCTGAAAAAGCTTTTGAGCTGATGTTGCTTTGGAGACAAAAGCAATAACGTCGGTATATGCACAATACCAATATCTGCCCCAATTTCATGGTAATTTATATAGATTGTAACTAGTTAATTTTGGACACAGCAGCCTCAGTAGGTTAGATATATATACTGTTGTTGTGAAAAGAGTAAACCATACAATTGTACTGTAAGACAAGGCCATGTTCTTGCAGAGGATCACAGAATATTTGTGTGATACCCAGCATCAGCTGACAAGCGGCAGTGCTGCAGGGAGTTTACTGAGGTAACTCTTTTCCAAAGCATATGTTCCCTTTGATTATAACCTGACTACCTGGCTTCTGTTACTACGTTCGTGAGACACCTGCAAAGTGGAGCAAATGCTGTGATCAAGCTTGCACATCTTTTCCCACAGAGAAATTCATCTGTCCCTGCAGTGTTTCGTTGTTGTATCTGTTGGTGCTTCAACCTTGTTGCTCAGGCCCATTGCTGCCTGTCATGCTTATGTTAGTGATGACGTATTGCCAAACAGTCAAATCCGTAAGGTGTGACATACAATGATGTGGCTCTTTTATCTCTGTTACCAAGTAGGTGAATAGTAAGAAGAAATAAAATTGCATTTAAAAAGTCCTTGGCAGAGGCAGTTGGAAATACTCTGTCAAAATATTTCCTAAGAAATGCAGATGTGTTAAGACTTGGGTTTCTTCACTCAGACATGTCACCTGCAGTGAGAGCAAGGGAGCTCTTGGGTCCACATTAAACCCTGGTTAGACTGGGAAAGATCCATTTGCATGCCAGGAAATTATTAGTTTTGTGGTAGATAAACATGGCCCTTGGCAGAGAGGATGCTCAGGCAGGGTTTTGTAAGCACATCGCTACTGAAGCTCATTTCTGCTTTAAACTGGCACAGAGGTTAGATTAGGCAGCCTTTGGGCAGATAAATGAATGAGACTAGAGGGGGTATGCCAACTGCACATCTCTTTCCTTACACTTAGACTTTTTAAACAAAGCATTATTTATTCACCCAAAGGCACAAAGCAAACATGAAAGGATAAACCCAAGTACTCCTATTTTGGGTTTTCACCTTGCTTTTTGCTTATGCTCATCACCCTTCCTAAGCAAATTCTGGCCTGTTTCTCCCCAAGCAAATTCTGGCCTGTTTTTCCCCATTTCTCTGAAGACTTGATTATTTTTTTTCCTGATCTTAAGATTAGTACTGGAAAGAGCATTTTCTTTACTCTGGCTGTGCTGAAGTAACTGCTTCCAGATAAATGTTGCCAAGGTTTGCACTTGGATTTCAAAGTCCTGTGGGGTTTTTGTTCCAAACTACATTTAATTTTAAAGGATGGATTATACTGAATATAGCTGATTTAATTTTTATATGGCTGAGACACTCTACAAAGCTTTCATACACTTACTTTGTTTAAAATATTATTATGTAAGACATTTTGTGATTTCTTGGCTGTTCTTTTCTCAAATGAATGCTTTTATGAGCTGTACTGATTTCTCAAGTGATTTTCTAAATCATGGAGGGGTTTTTTTTGTTTGTTTTGTTTTAAATCACTCCATATACTTATTGCTAAATATAAAAAACTCCCTATAAACAGTTCCTGGAGAATTATACTCTTGTAAAACAAATAGCAAAACTCTAGAAAAATCCTTACTTTGGAAAACCTACTAACTTATATGAAACAAGAATAAATCACCTTAGTTGAAACAATATTTAAAATAAAAGGGAAGAAAATTAAAAGCTTGCTCCCTATTAAAAAGTCTATAATTGGACTTCTAGCACTTTGTAATTACACAGGGCATAAATTTCTCAGGCTTCTGCAATTACTTCTAATTTTTGTAAGCAGAGTTCTAAATATATAAGATTTATTCTTACCTGTAGTTTCTACTTAGCATATTACAGCTATGGTTCTGCATATATAACATGTAATACACAGACAAAACCTGACAATCAGTGTTGTTTTTAATGAAAAATGGTAACTGTAGCATATTAGTAAAATATTTTCAGTTAGAAAGTGAATAAAAATGGAGTACAAACTCTGCAATTTTACTTTGGAACTATTCAATTAACAGCGTTGAAAGCACAGTTGTTGGACACATTCATTGCAATAAATCTGGTAGGAAAGTGGTTGGAAATTTTATATGGGATCTGGACAATTGTCATTAGTTTAATAAATTATTTAAGCTGGCTGATTCCTTGTACAGGTTAATGTTAGAACATTTAGTGCTTAGCCATGTTTTGCTGTTCATAGATGCTTTTTTCTATGGAATTTTGAAAAAAAAAGATGTGGTTAAGTCCAGAATTTCCTCATCTAATGTTATAATTTTTTTCATTTATTTAAGTGATTAGTAGTGTTTTTTTTAAGGACAAAGAAAGTGAGAATTGGTAGCACATGTTTATACTTGTAGTGAATTATGTGGAAACACTTCTCATTTTATTAGGCAGATGTCTTTACCAACATTTAATCACTCATGCAGTTGCTAAAGGTAACATAAAGTGCATTTGCAGCCACATATATCTGTAGATATAGCATCTGGTAATTTTATCACTAGATGTTAAGAAGGCTTATAACCCTTGTCTGAGAACTGCTTTGGGTTCCTTAAACTGTGTGCAGCATCCCCAGCATGGGAGCATTAGAGAACCATTCTTCTTCCCATTCCTGCAAAAAAAACTTCAGCAAGCTTTGGTTCAGATTCTCTTTATCAGTTTGTTGCAAGGTGTTTTTCTGAGTACAACTGGGTTTTTTTTGAGTTTTAACAGTGAAGGAAGGTGAAATTCTCAATTTCTGCCATATTTTCTTTTTCTATCCTTGAAAAAATTAGCATTTCTGCTGCCTTGCTTTGCTTTTCTTCTTGGCCCCTGACATATGTTTCTTAGTAGGTAGATGACAATTCCTAAAAGCTTTTGCAGCACATCAGAAATGACAAATTAGTCTTGCAGAATTGGTGGGAGGCATTGTTGTGCAGATAGTGTTGGAGTCTCCTAAAAGTAGGCAAGGGACAAACAGAAGAAGCTGACACTACAATAGAGAACATGTTGCTTTCCTTGATCCCATTTTAGTAGCAACATAAATTTCATTGAGGCAGTTCAGAAGAAAAGAGAACATTGGAAGGAATGCACAGTAAGTCTGGCTGACTGATGTGGACATGGTAAAGACCTGGAAAAGCTAGAAGAAATTAATTTTGCAGAACATCTGTGAGCTGGTAAAGAGAGGCTGATGGTGTATGGCTGATGGAGCAGAGACAAAAAACACAAGGAAAAGAAAGTCCTGACCTAACATCCTAAGTGAAGGTCTGGACCTGAGAAACAGCTCTAGAACCTAAAATCTCCCACAACACTATGCAAAACATACCTTAACTGTAGTGTTGCTTATTTGTAGCAGATGTTGAGTTTATTCCTAATTTGCAGCAGATTGTTGTAGTTTAACCCCAGTCATCGACTAAGCACCACACAGCCCCTTGCTCACCCCTCCCACAGAGGGATGGGGGAGAAAAAAAACGGAAGAGTACAAGTGAAAAAATGTGAAGGTTGAGATAAAGACAGTTTAATAGGGAAAGCAAAAGCCGTGCACACAACAAAGCAAAACAAGGAATTCATTCACCACTTCCCATCGGCAGGCAGGTACTCAGCCATCCCTAGGAAGGCAGGGCTCCATCATGTGTAACGGTTACTTGGGAAGATAAACACCATCACTCCAAACAATTACGTCCTTTCCTTCTTCTCCCAGGTTCATATGCTGAACATGACGTCATATGGTCTGGAATATCCCTTTGGTCAGTTGGGGTCAGATGTCCCAGCTGTGTCCTCTCCCATCTCCCGCTTCTTGTGCACCCCCTGCCTACACTCTGGTGGGATGCGGTCAGAAGCAGAAAATGCCTTGACTTTGTGTCAGCACTGCTCAGCAGTGATGAAAACATCCCTGTGTTATCAACACTACTTTCAGCACAAATCCAAACCAGCCCCATACCTGCTAATGTGACGAAAATTAATTCTACTGAGCCAAAACCATAATGCAGATGTAGAGTTAATTTAATGTAGCATGTAACTGCTTATGATAAAGTCACATATTGGGTGACTAACCACATCATATATCACTGTATTTGTCTTTCAAGTCTTACGGTAAGCTAGAATAGGTGCCTACTCTTGCTGTAGGGATTTCCTTACCCACCTCCTTTGAATGAGCTGGTGAATGGATGGGAAACATTGCCCCCAATGGCAGCTCTAATGGCTGAGTGGGAATTAGCCCTGTTATGGGATGGAGCCCCTGCAGCAGGTAGGGTTATCTGGTCATCTCTTTGAACTCACTAGAGTGCTACTTCTCTCATTCTCTCCTGTAATCTTTCCTCTAAATTTTTAGACTATCATATGGAAAGAAATCTAGGTTCATCCACAATTTTGAAGATGATCAAACTTTGCAATTCCTGCATTTGCTTTGCTTTTCTTACCCTTATCGTGCTTTAGAATTTCTTCATTTATCCTTTTATTACTTTGTCTTAAAGAAACTAGGTTTAATTTTATTCATGGTCAAACTCTTTCAGTCAGTGTTTTGCAGAATGGCCAGCCCTGCAGGACCCTATTTGGGCCACTGTATGCTCTCATTGTACAAGTAATAAAAATAATTGTAAAAGGTTTCTATTTCTGCCTTGCCAGATTTGATTCTGACAGGCAGTGATGAATGACACCCACCTATACACACTGTATAATAATGTCCTTGGAAACAGTTATATGTCACCATATCAAGCAATATAAGACCAGTTGGAAACAGATTACTTGGCAAATCAGACTATTGGTTTGATCCAGAATGGCAATTCTGAAATAGTGAATTTGTTCTGGAAATCCAACATTTTACAACAGATTAATTTTTTTCTTGAATACTTTTAGCTGCATAATATGACTCAATGGTAGCAGTTCTTCAAAATACAAAAAACATGGTTATACATGTAGTATAACCATCAAGTACCACTTCATTTCTTACCTAGTCACAGAGAGAGAAAAACTGTTTACCCCAGGTTTTACAAACCTTGAGTGAGAGTCCAGTAATCAATACAGCAAAAATTCAAAAGGTGATTGCTAGCAATCGTAGGGCTTCTTAGAATCATTTCTGCATTGATTGTTCTGTGCTATATTCTCTCTTGGCCTGATTTATGTAGCTGTGTTCTAAGTAATTTATATGAGGATTAATTTATCTGGGTAACATTTCTTGATGTCTTTTTGATTTCAGTGGAGTTTGAGTAAGAATCAGCAGAACATTTCATTACACTAAAAAGCCTTGTCAACAGGACTGAAGTTTGTTCTGATCTTCTTAAGAACTACAGTTTTTGAGACGACTTGTAACATTTTGGTATTCTCTTTACCCCACATTAGCTCTGTGAATGAACAAGTATATCAGATTGGTATCAAAACTGTAGAAGGGCAAGACTACTGTACTCTTTTGAATCTTTTCCTTTTAATCCTGCAGTGTTGCTTAGAAGATAGGTTTTCACATTTAGTTGTCTGAAGTTCCCACTGCATGCTGCAACACCAGAAATCAAAAGTGATCTATCACACTAGCTCTTGCTGATATTTGGGTAGCTTTAGCTCATCACAGACAACAAATGTCAAACAGTAAGGCCCATCTGACATGTGGAAACAAACCCTACAACTCACGGAGAGTTATAAAGCAGGTATGTTTATTACAGCGCCGGGTGCAAGGGGGACCGCTCCACCTAACTTGCACACCCTAAAGCTTAAGCATATTCTTTATATAATCAAAAGTTTTCCATATACATGATTCTTGGTTACATATTCATTATATTTCTGAGAATAGGGTGGGTTTATTATAATTAGTTCCGAGAAATCATTAGCATATGTCACGCCCCGGACTCCTCCTCTTTGCACTTGCGTAGTTTACTCTGGTGGTCGCTTTAGGTGGTCGTTGGGATGAAGGCTGTAGGTCTTTGTCGTGGTGCATTTTTCACCCCCTGCCATTTTTGTTGTCAAGTCCTTGTTTCCTACTCATGTGGTCAGGCAAAACTGGTTTTTTACTGGATCAGTGGTTTGTACAAGACGAGTGGTTTGTATAAGATGAGATTAAGATCACGGGGCGTGTTACAGGACAGCTGGGACAGAGCATTATGGCTACAGAACAAACTAAAACTAAATAAAGTAATACAAGATCAGAACCAAACTAACATCGATGGTTAACTCTTGCCTCGTCATGGCTTCAAAGCTACAAAATTAAACTAATGTTATAACAAATTCAAACTAAACCCCAATTTCGCACATCACATCAAACATGAAGACAATAGCTTCTATGGGTACCTAATATAAAGCATATGAAAGTTTTATATAGTATATAGCTGGTATGTCACTATGCCAACCAGAAATTAGCTTTGTTATTCCTTTAGCTGAAGATCCATTTTATAACACAGACTCGGTGACTGAAGCATAAAAGCCCACGTGCAATTTTTCAAAATCAGTTTTAAGGTGAATTTAAGACAAAAATGAAATGTAGACCCTGGAAAAAATATGGCTTTTCTGGGCTTTGGTGGGGAGCAGGCTCATGCCCTTCTCAAACTTTCAGGAGACCAGTGTCCCTAGGAACACAAGACAGTGTCAGTCTCTTTTAGATTACAGGTACTCTTGCGCAGATTTTAATTTTCTGGAGGTGGGTAAATATCTACCCCAATGACCCAGACTGGTTAGCATCTCAGTGCTACCATAGTATCAGCAGTAAACAATGATAATCAACCAACAATTCCACTATGGTAGCATTTTTCTGTTAATTTGACTCAGCCTCAGTAGGCAAGGATGTAATGCAGAAGTGAGGCACCTCGGAGCTAGGGCTCAGGAGTGCTTAATATACACATTAAAAAATATTCTGGACACATTTCCTTTGCAGAAAATAACTATTTTACTTTAAGGGCATGAGAGGTTTGGTGGAGAATCTCTTGCCTTACTAATCTGAACTGAAAACTTAAATTTGTGAGCAAAAAGAACTTTTAATCTAGGTTAATTAATGAATCAATTAATTCTTAACTAGCTTCTTAACAAATTCTATGATTTCAGCAGGCTTTCTTCAGCCATTCAAAAAATTACTTGTTTAAAACTATTACTTTCCAAAATTTTAAAATATGTATGGATTAATGCCATTTTATACATAATTTACAATAAAAATCCCAGTATTGCCTTGTTTCCCCTGGCTGATTTGTATTAGTTCGGGCATATCCTGTAACACAGGGTCCGAATTAGCTTTCGGGGCATTTTTTGTCTTTAACTCTGGTTCAGGAAGAGTGATAGCTTGTCAGTGAAGAACCAGTGCCGTCTAGGGGCTGAAAGCCGAAAAGAGTGCAAAATGTTAAGTACAGTCAGAATAATAGGAACCAGGGACAGGAAAAAGGGAAATAACGGGAAAAAAATATAGCTAATGAAAATAGTGGGAAGCACAGTACAGAGACACCCAAATCCTTGCCCAGACACTGCTTAGGCTCCACAGGACTGCCCTGGCTTGGGGAATGGTGGGGAGAAAGGGTCGTCTCTGCCTGCTGACACTGCCTTTGCTTTGTATTGGTGACATCTGCTCAATGTTGCCCCAAACCTGGCCCTCCACGGGGCTGATTGGCTGGGGGTGAGAACGTGCAGGAGGAGACGGGTACTCAGGTGCATCCAGACATTACACCTCTTGGTGTTTACCAAGAGGATGCTTACCAAGAAACAGAAAAACACCAAACAGCTTTGGGATCACACCTTTAGAAAATGCACACCTAAACTCTGGTGTGTGTGTATGTACATATATATGTTTTATTCCTTTCCTAATGCTATTTTATTATCCTACTTCTATTATATTTTCAAGTATAATTTGAGGAAAAGACACCTCACATAGAAAATGCATGCTCCTGTGTTGGGAATGACAGCAGAAGGTCGTTTCCACTTAGTACATATGCTGAATAAGTTGTCTTTGAACCCCCTCTGGTGGTGTAAAGGTTTTTGAAGTAGAAGAAAAGTTTCAGAAGCACTCGTGGAGCATCAAATTATGTAGTTTTAGCAATGAGTCAATAATTTGTGCTTTTTCTTCACACTTCCTAAGAATGGCTATGAAAGAAGTTGGGGAAAATGGCAATTTTGATTCCTAGATTATTTGTTTTCATTTTGCAGTGCAGAAAAAGAAGTTGGTGGGTTTCTCTTGCTCGAGACACAAATGCATGGACTTACCTTCAGTTGCAATCATGTTTTACGTAGGCAAAACAGCACAATTATAAAACTTTATTGTCTGCAAAGGAACTACTTTGAAACAGAAAGAAGCCAGACAAGTTGAGAGGGCTGGGGACTCCTCCAACAGGAGTGTGCTGCTCTGAGAGATCCTAATTCACTGATGAGCAATTAAACCTCTGACAGGGTTAATTAAGGAATCATTTCCTTAGCATGACTGGGCTGCTCATGTAAGCAGCTGCTTACCAGAATGAGCAAAAGAACCCCAATCTGCTGCTTTTTTAATGAAAACTTGTCTACATGGCACATGCAAACATACAGGGGGTTTGCCTACTGCATGTATGCTACATATGTTAGACAACATCAATATTAGACCAAATGTTGGTCTGTTAAATTCTGGGAACTTCTGCTGCATGTGCTGTCTGCACTGGGTGAATATCAGATCACTGTTGCTCTTTGATTAATGAACAATTAATTTAAGTATATTTTATTTCTAAGAGATTGTCTGTTATTCCATTGAATTATTTATGTAGTTGAAATTGTTGGGGGCCCATAGGAATGGTCTCTGGAAAAGGCATTTTTCTGTATTTTTAGGCTCTGGAAATTTCAGAATTTCTTTACTCATTGAGGAAAACTCCATCTGCTCAAATATAACTAGACAAAACTGAGTGCATTCTTCATTTAAGAGGAAGTCTCTATAGCAAAAATATTTCTAAAAATATTGGAGCAGCCTATGAACGTGCCAGCTGAAGTCCTTTTGGATGAAACTGAAGCAGCCCAAGAAATCTAGGAGCACAGGTAATGTGTTGCAACTGCTA
Source organism: Eurypyga helias (assembly GCF_000690775.1). Lineage (NCBI taxonomy): Eukaryota > Metazoa > Chordata > Aves > Eurypygiformes > Eurypygidae > Eurypyga > Eurypyga helias. The sequence goes on from NW_010223797.1 coordinate 34,159, forward strand.
GTGCTTTCTGGGCTAGAGGTGCTGCAAAAGCCCCTACATGCCTTGCCTGAGCTGATTGAGAAACTTGCCTAAATCCTCTGGTGTCAGAAAGGTCTCCTGAGGGACCCCAAGAGAGCACAAGCATCAGTGGTGGTCAACAGCAGCTACAGGTTTAGGGTAGTCGGCTCAGGAATGGTGTGCTGGTTTTGGCTGGGATAGAGTTAATTTTCTTCACAGTAGCTGGTATGGGACTGTTTTGGGTTTGTGCTGTAAACAGTGTTGATAACACAAGGATGTCCCGGCGGAGCAGTCCTGACACAGCATCAAGGCCTTTTCTGCTCCTCACCCTACCAGCAAGTAGTCTGGGGTACTCAAGAATTTGGGACAGTACACAGCTGAGACAGCTGACCTAAAGGGATATTCCAGACCATATGATGTCATGCTCAGCATATAAAGCTGTGAGAAGAAGAAGGAATGGGGGACATTTGGAGTGATGGCGTTTGTCTTTCCAAGTAACCGTTACACATGATGGAGCCCTGCTTTCCTGGAGATGACTGAACACCTGCCTGACGATGGGAAGTGGTGAATGAATTCCTTGTTTTGCTTTGCTTGTGTATGTGGCTTTTGCTTTCCCTATTAAACTGTCTTTATCTCAACCTTCACATTTTCTCACTTTTACTCTTCTGATTCTCTCCCCCATCTCATCAGGTGGTGGGGTGTGAGCAAGCAGCTGTGTGGTGCTTAGCTGCTGGCTGGGGTTAAACCATGACAAATGCCCAGACAATTGTGCTGGTGCTGGCAGAGTGTGCAGAGTGAGTTTTAAAGCAATTTCTAGAGAAGTCATGGACCTGAGGGACTATCTGGTTTTCAGTGACCAGAGCTCCCAGAGTGTGCCTCAGCCACCAAGGGACATTTGCACTCAGGGTTTCTAGCTGGAGGGGTTCTTGACAGTCATGCATGCACAGTGTTACTCTCTGGGTCCCTGTAGTGTGCTATGTATAGACTATAAGAAGTTGTTCACAAAAATCAATGCACATGTGTCAGAAGCCAATGTATTGAGGAGGTTTGTTGCTGACAGACTACAACAAGCTGGAGGCATGGCACTGTTTAATCACACTATTTTGGCAAGGAGGAGTCTGAATACCAACTTATACAGGAAACATGACACTGTTCTCTCCTGCCTTGGCTTATGAGGCCTTACTGCAGTATACCAGCTCTAGGTAGCGTATACAATATCAAGCCTATGGGTCTCAAGCCTGTATCAAGGTAGGTACCTTGCAGATGAATAGCAAGCTCAGGCTGCTGATTAACCATCTGGATGCAAAGTGTCCTGTTACATCTCGCCTGACACCTGTGGGGATGGATGATGGTGTATCAGAGGGCCCTTGGCACTGAGGGCTCCCTTTACCTATTGTGCTGGATTCAGTCAGGAAAGAGTTAACTCTCTTCGCCGTGGCTGCTAGGAAGCTATTCCTGGATGTAGAGAGCAGCACTGATAAGTTCTTAGCTGGCGCTGGGCAATGCCTGCACTGAATTCAAGGTCTTTCTCCACTTCTGATACTGCAGCTGTGTTCCCAGCTCCCGCTGTCTCGCTACAGGTAGTGCAGGGGACACATCTGGATAAAAAGGATGCAAAGGAGCTTTTGGATGCCATATGTTTTCACATATTGAGCAAACATGAAATCACTTACTTGTATTGCACATATCTTCCTTTCTCCGCTGTGCTTTGTCATGTGTGCTTCTGTATGTTTTATGACTACTTTGTAATTTTCATAGTTTAAAGTGGGTTATTTTTTCCTGCTCGTCAATTTTAGACATTGTACCTGATTAGTTTTATGGCCTGTACTGATTATCTGCTATTCTCAAATTCTATATGTGGACTGCCCGTTACCAGTGTAAGTGATAATACTTTGAGTGTCTCCACTTTACAGGCCCCCGTCCATGAAAGGAGTTCCTGGGCTCTGTGCTTAAGGCTGCTACTGGAGCTGCCTGTTTGCCAGTCTTTGTGCTTCTGCTGAATCGAAGCTCAGCACCTCTAGGTCCCAGAACTTTGCCCATCCCTGCTCTCCACAGAGCAAGGCACCTTATGTCATTCTGGCATATCCTCCTGGTACACCAAGTAACCACAGTCCTGAGAATACAGCCCTGTCTCCTCCCTCCATCTTACTCTCTCCAAAAATATCACACACACATAAAATACATTGCATGCTTTTAGGCCATGGCCAACCATTTAAAATACTGGCTTTAATACCAGTCAGGGTGATACAAGTAGAGTGTGAGGATGAGGTACAAGTAGCCAGAAGTTGCCTCTGTGGGACTGGCTCAGACACTATGCACAGATACCTGCAGCTGTGCCCCAGCTGCACGGCACAGCCAGCCTGAGCAGGTTGATCTGCTCTGCAGCACCCGGAGGCAGACCAAACCTACGAGATGCAGATCTGCTTGCCTGCACACCCCGTGGTGGGGGAAAAATGGGCAGCTATGTGCACGGCTGTGAGCCTCAGCACAAGGGTCTCTTACAGGGGTCAGGATGCCTCAATGTGGAGAAGGATGTGTATTTCATTCCTGGTCTGCCTGGCCTGCCAGAGAGCTTACAAAGCAGTTGCTATCAGGTAAAAAATATGACTGTAGCAGGCCTGCTGTTGCCCACCTTGTTACTTGCTGCATGGTTTTCTTTGCAGAAGTATAAGCTATATTTTCTTCTTGGGAAGCTCATATCCACACTGAGGGTGCCACTACCCATCTGGATTTTCAGGTCATCCTGGATTTGCTTCCATCTGGAAATGCGGGCACGCTGGAGAGTAAAAGTTACTAACCAAATGGGATCCATTACTTTGCTTTTGCTTATGAAAAGCCTTAAATGTGCACCCAAAGCAATTTCCATCAGGCAGGGTAGCAATGGCCTGACAGCAATGTCTCTCACTCTGTGTTGGGTTTGTGCGGTGGAGTTTTGGTACAGGGTGAGGGCCTGAAGGATGGCTCCTGTGAGAAGCTGCTGGAAGCTTCCCGGACTCCAAGTCAGACCTGCCCCTGGCCACTATGAGCCAATTAGCGTCTCTGTTTTTAACATATTTAGGAGGGAAAACAAGAACTTCCAGAAGAGGTGAGCCCCTGCCAACCTCATGGAGTTCAACAAGGCCAAGTGCAAGGTCCTGCACCTGGGTCTGGGCAATCCCAAGCACAAGTACAGGCTGGGCGGAGAATGGATTGAGAACAGCCCTGAGGAGAAGGACTTGGGGGTACTGGTGCGTGAAAAGCTGGACATGAGCCGGCAGTGTGCGCTGGCAGCCCAGAAAGCCAACCGTATCCTGGGCTGTATCAGGAGAAGTGTTGTCAGTAGGTTGAGGGAAGTGATTCTCCCCCTCTACTCTGCTCTCATGAGACCCCACCTGGAGTGCTATGTCCAAGGGGTAGGACAAGGGGTAATGGGTTTAAATTGAGAGTGGGGAGATTTAGATTAGATATCAGGAAGAAATTCTTCCCGACGAGGGTGGTGAAACACTGAAACAGGTTGCCCAGAGAAGCTGTGGATGCCTCATCCCTGGAAGTGTTCAAGGCCAGGCTGGATGAGGCTTTGAGCAACCTGGTCTAGTGGAAGGTGTCCCTGCCCATGGCAGGGGGGGTGGAACTAAATGATCTTTAAGGTCCCTTCCAACCCAAACCATTCTATGATTCTGTGATTCTTCAGTCTTCAGCAACGAGAGAACAGCGGTCTTGAAAATCATTTTCTGAGAGTAAACCTGTTTACTTTTAAAATTTAAAAATTACCCAAGTAATGCTGTTGTGGTCATGATGGCTTAAGGATATAAGAGAGGTGGTGTGTGTATACAGACTAGCAGCCAGAAGACAGAATTTGAGTAGAGAGTAACATGCCAGAAAGTACATCCAGCAGGAACACGATGAGACACACAGATCTTTCTCCACAGCAAGTGTCTGACCACAAAGAAGCCACATGACAATTTACAAGCTCAGCTGAAGCAGCAAGCACCTGGTGGGAAAAGTTAATTACGTTTTGTTTCAGGCAGAAAGAGGACATGAGGGATGCCAGTTCCTGCAGCATGCTTTTGTAAGTGGTGTGGAAATGGGTACTCCATTTTTTTGGGCTTGCTCTTTCAAAGACCAGCTTCTGTGTCTGATGGCAGTCAACCATACACTTTCTGATGAAGCAGAATTAGACACTCTTATTCCCCAAAGGAATCCTTTCACTTCCATGACAGCTAGACTGGGTATTGAAATTAACACTGACTGTCTCAGAGAATATAAGGAGAAATTATTTAATCATCAACCCAGTTATATGGCATTATGATGAGCCAGGGTTTTATAATTGCTAAATTCTGCAAGTAAATTTTTTATTTGGCATTTCTTCAGAAGGATCTAGCAAAAGAAACTTTCCACGTGCCTACAACAGAACTTCAGACTGCAGCAGTGGCAAGACATCTGGTGCAGGGGCTCTCAGGAGGCACCTGCAAACCTGAGCATGTGCTACATGAATCCTTATGCCCCTCCTGAAACCCATCATCCGTTACTGTGTAGGTGGAAATGCAATTCTTTTTCCCTATCTCTGTATTCAGTGGAGGGGAAAATACGTAACAAAATCTGTGTTACACTGATTTAGCATCTGCTGCAGGGAAGAACAGGAGTGACCGCTAAGATGAAAAATTTTGAGTGACTTCAAGTATTTCCCCGGTCTTCCACACTTTTTCCATTTTCCTTAGAGGACTAAAAGAGGATAGAAGAGATTAAAAAACTCCTCATGCAATGTTTGGACATGTGAATTCTAGTGAAAGTTTCACTGACCCTCTCCCCACTCCTCCAGATAAAATTAAGCTACTCTTTGTTGGTTTGTTTTTACTTCCTGTGTCCTCCTTAAGAGATGTATTAATGAACCTCACCAGCAATCAGAGCACAAGCATGTGAGAGACTGTTAAAGCAACCTAACCGCTGCATATGTTACTTATGATGTGTAGGG
>NW_010223797.1:39137-44242 GCF_000690775.1 Eurypyga helias
GGATTCCTCATGTTTCAGCAAGTCCTTTTCAAACTCTTAAGGGCTAAATTGTTCTGATACCTTCCAATTCTGTTTTCTAGGACCAAAAAATATAAAATACCTGTATATGCAAGAAGATTGCCCATAAACATGACAAATAAAAAAGTAAACACCACTTCTGATGCAAACAAAAGCTGCAATTTTTACAAAATACAACTCCCAAGTATACTCTTAAGCTATTTTTCACAGCAAGTAGCTCCAAACCCATCCGTGTATTTTATTCAGTAATGAGGGCTTGCTCTTTCTTCCTTAAAGTCAGACTGAGGTCTCTATCAGAGATTTTGACTACTTTATTTCAGTCCCCTGTAAAATGCAATTACCTCAATACCTTGGTTTATTCCTTATCTTTTGGAGCCGTGCCTTTTTCAATATTGCTAAGTTTGCGAGATTTTGGTTAAGCAGTCCCTGTGGATATGGAAGAGGCTGAGGTATCATTAAGCAAGACACTCAATAACACACCTTTATTGGGCTTTATGAATCACTGGTAATAGAGACAGTCACGTGGCTTGAGTTCACAAAACACTATCTTTATAAAGGGAAAAGGGACATGCTGCAGGTCTGTGAGCTGCAAACCTGGAAGAGAAAGCACATTAGAGAGAATGGATTAAAAAAATTTTAAATGAGGGCAAGGAATGGAGAGAAGTGCTGAGGAAACGAGTGTGGGAAAGTCGAGAAAGCTACACCTGTCCCATTTGTATCTTGTCTCTCTGTCACAAGGACTCTGGAGAGAAAGCACTCTCTGGGCTGGAGTTACCCAGGAAGAGCAGACGACAGTGAAAGGGACACAGGAGGAGTTGGATCTATGAGGTGTTTCTGCAATCTATCAGTTTGCGAAAGCTCCTCCGGAAACTGTCATCCAGAAAGGCATACAGGAAAGGGTTGAAGCAGCTGTTGGCATAGCTCAAACTAGTGATAAAGTAGGAAATCCCAATGATCAGTGGAGTTTGTGGGACATCTGTGGTGAGGGCCACCACTGTGCTAAGGTGATAGGGCGTCCAGCAGAACAGGCACACAGCCAAGATGATGACAACCATCAACGTAACTTTTCTTTTGGCTTTGTCCAGGGCCTTTGCATTGCTGCCGAGGTGCACACGTCTCAGTCTGCACAGCATGGTGGTGTAGAGGATGCAGATGGTGGACACTGGGATGGCAAAGCCCAAAAGAAGGGTGTAGATCCGGCTGCCTTTCCACCATGCACTCTCAGGGTAGGGGAACACGAGGACGCACTGGGAATGTCCCTGCTCCTTGTGTATCTTAGCAAAGACAGTGAAGGGCAGGATGATGACTGTGACAAAGGACCAGACACAGAGGCTCACAATCTTGGCTGCTCGGTAGGTACGGTAGGAGACCTTTCTGGACTTGGTAGTGGCCACCACAACCAGGTATCGGTCAATGCTCATGACAGTGAGGAAGTAGATGCTGGAGAAGGTGTTGTACTGGTCTATAGAGATGATGAGCTTGCACATGACTTCTCCAAAGGGCCACTGCAGGAGCAGGTAGTCAGCAATGTTGATGGGTAGCACCAAGGTAAAGAGCTCATCAGCAATGGCCAGGTTGAGGATGAAGATGTTGGTGACTGTTTTCATTTTCGGGGCTTTGAGGATTACATAGATGACAGCAGTGTTGCCGGTCAGCCCCACGGCACAGATGATGGAGTAGATGACGGGAACTGTGATGTAGAAGCTGGGGCTCAGTGGGGGAGTGGACATATTCAGCCCCCCATCTCCTTTTCTGGCACAGTCCACAGGCCCATCCACACATGAAAAATTGGTCTCAGGGAGGAAGGAGTTCTCCATGACCACAGGAGAGGGTAGCCAGTCCCACTGGTGATGAGAATAACTTGGAAGTAGGGGAAAAAGGCAAGACTTCTGCTCTTCTCAAGCCTATCTCCTCCTGCACATCCAGCCACTGAGGTCTCACCTAGTGCTGCCGGACACCACCCTGCAAGGGGACATCACTGAGGTCTCAGACAGCGGTGGAGCGTCTCAGCGTCCCCTCCACAGTGGGAATGGTCCCCCAATTAATGCCTCATGACTCCGTGCAGGGTCAGCGCCCAGCCTCGGACTCTCCAAAATGTCCAGCCCAAGATGACAGCACTCCCCCGGGAACCCAGCGGTCTGGCCCCGGCCGCCCTCCCCCGCCCAGAGGTGCAGCAGAGGGGCGGCGGGGGACGACGGCAGGGACCAGCCCGCGGGACTCCTGCTCTCGGGATGATCCCCAAAAAGCAAAACACCCCTCTCTTCCCGACGGGGCAGAGCGTTTTGGAAGGGGAGAAAGGATGCACTGACCTTCGCCAGCCCGGCTGCGGTGCTGGGGCTCCCGGAGGGGGATGCGGGTCCCGGGTCCGTGCGGGCGGAGGATGCCGGTGCCGCTTCCTCTTAGCTTGATCCTGAGAGTTAAACGCGCTCCCGTATCGATCTAGGTAGCAGGAGAGAGGTAACACGAACGGCAGAGGGGATGGTTTAAAAGTCGGAAGCTGGACCACTGGAAAGAGATTTGTGCACTTACCTGAAGTCACATCTCCCGGCGGAGACGAGGTTTGGCACAGCGCAGCCAAGGGGAGAGCAATCCCCGCTCTCAGGTGGCGTCTGCTTGTCGCGCTGGGTCTGAGAGCTCAGCATCCACCGCTCCCGGGCACTGCCCAGCTGTCGGGTGATGCTCTTCTACTTGTCCCGAAAAGGCGGTGTTTTTTTTTTTTTTTCTTCCCCCGGAGTGCGAGTATCAAATTAAAAGAAGACGGATGCGCGGGAGTCCCTACACCTCCGCCCGGCGCTTTCACTCCTTCACGTTGTGGTAATGATGGACTTGAATATAACCCCGGGGAGGCAATCATTTTGAGAGGGTAATTCAGAGTTCCTGATTATCCTGGTGTAAAACCTATCTCACTTCAGTTTTATTATTTTAATTCTTCAAGAAGATTGAATTCTGTAGGCTTGCAGTGCATTTGATAAAACTTTGCATCTCTTAAATCAGAAGTATAAACAACTTCCTTTGTGGTGTCACCAGCAGTACTGAACACACACACATTAATACTACTTACTAATAAATTACTAATAATGAGTTTCATGCATCTTTTGGCAAACAATTTAGCAAAACTGTTTAATATCTCTAAACTAACCCCATGGAGTGAGAGATAAACAGGCTGGCTCTGATTGTCTCATATTTTGATGCATAATCACCTAGATTAGCAGGATGTCACAAATATGACAATCCAAGCAAATAAATTAATGACCAAATCCAAGCAAATAAATTAATGACTAAATAGATAAAAGGTGCAAACAGAGAAAAGTAACTTTGCTTCATTGTGGTTATGCTTTCTAGTGCTCTGTCTTTATTCTATAATGCTATGCTGGTTTTAGTTGGGAGAGAGTTAATTTTCCTCACAATAACTAGTATGAGTGTGTTGGATTTGTGTTACGAAGAATACTGATAACACTATTGGTTTTAGTTGTTGGTAAGGAACGTTTATATCAAGTCAAGGACTTTTCCAGTTTCTGATACTGTCTCTGTATCTTCTGACACAGCCTGGACAGCTGACCTGAACTGACCAAAGGGACATTTCATGCCATCCAACATCATGCTCCGTATGTAAATTGGGGGAGTTGGCCAGGTGGGTAAATTGCTGCTCAGGGACTGGCTGAGTGTCGGTCAGCCCATGGTGAGAAGTCGTAACATTTTGCTTTCCTTTCCTTTTTCCTTTTTTTAAAAATTACATATTATTATTAGTAGTAGCAATATTCTCATTACATGTTATTAGTATCATTGTCTTATTCAGTTTTCTTTCAATTATTAAACTCTTATTTCAACCCACAAGTTCTCTTACGTTTTTCTTCTGATTCTCTCCCCCATCCTACTGGGGTAGGTGAGTGAGCGACTGTGTGGTACCTGGTTGCTTACTGGGGATATGTGCCTAAACCAGGACAACTAATAGCTGCAAAACATAGCAAACAATACTTCACCATACAGGATATACTGTCTGCTCTGTGGTTCTTGACTTCCTTTATGGAAAGGTTTGAGAAGAAAAGGTGTTTACACACCTGTGTGCTCTCATAGGAATGGCATTAGTAGTCTGCTGCAGGCTTATCATGGAGTTTTGATTCTTGTTCTGCATACTTTATAGTTTCACTTTATGGTGAAAAAAACCTTCAACAGAGCTGAAAGTTGATGTTTACAGCAAGATTACATGCATAATGTGATCATTATGAATGCGGCTATACTTAAAATGCCATGGCTTTCCAATCTGACTGACAGAATCCTTGTGGTGATTTACTTATTCTCAGTATTTTCCTCTGTTGTAACTAGTCCATTTATGTGCAAAAAGCTTCGAGGGTTGATTGTGTAGGGAGGAAATCTTTAAGAGTGAAGTAGGAAAAATAATTTCTTTTTAAATTTTATATAGTGTTAAAGAGCAACCTAATAATTAATTACACTTTTACATTCATATTTTATCCCTGGACTGATGGAACACAGAGGATAAATAGCAATAGATGAAAAATTAAATTTAATTTCCTATACTATATATTTGAAATTAATTTCTGTTCTATATTCAGAAGTTGTTAAGATTATTTCTGTATTTACTAGCAATGCTTAATATGTATTCTGACAACTCAGAAGGAGAGCATAACTATAAGATATTCTCAGACTTTATCTGTATGCTGGGTCTTGTCACTTCTTTGGTTATTACTCTGTCTAAACAAATGACAGAATTTTACTTTATATATGGCACTAAAAAAAAAAAAAAGCCACAGCAAATACAACCAGCATTAAAATAGTCATAGTGATGCATATCACATTTTACAGGGAGAAGGAGTTCTAGGAATCAGAAAACAGGTGCTAGAGACCTTATTTCAATAGCAGGAATAATGGTACCAGACTTCTGCATTAATTTAAAATATATAAAAATAGTACAATATAGTATATAGTAGTATAACATAATACATATGATGTAAAATATATAATGTGGGAGCTGTCAGTGGTTGAGACTGAGAAACTCGGGAATCCAGGATTCATACTAGAAACCAGAACCACCTTCTCTCTTTACTTTAGGAGTTCATAGAATCATAGAA
>NW_010223798.1:0-14165 GCF_000690775.1 Eurypyga helias
TGCTTAGCTGCCTACCAGGGTTAACTGCCACACACTGACTACCAAATTCAGACTGCAACTCAGTCATCATGTTATGCTCTTATTTGTGCATTTATTTTAATCACTGACATGCATTTTACTATTTAAGGATTTGATTAGGACTACTCCTCTAACCTGATGTTATCTTCCTTCTCCCTTCATTCTGTAGTCATCCTTCTCCCAGTTTTCATCCTCGAAGTATTTTGGGGGTTCTTTTCCCTTTGAAATGGGCAAAGGATGCATCTAGGGATCAGTGGACACTTTCACATGTGCTGTTAAGCAAACCGCTTTGCAGTGATGAGCAAGCTAAACTGCTTAGGGTCCTGTAGCCCTCTAGTGCATTCTCTCAGTTCAGTGTCTCTCTCAGAGCACTGTGGAAATATTCGATTGCTGATGAAACACAAAAAACTACTTTAAATTCTTACAACATGCACTAGACATATATACAGGTCAGATATAACCTTGCAGGGTTGCTCTTCACTTGTGGTAGCATAACAGAGGTATAATGCGCCTTAGCTAAGTTGTAGTAATAACATATGAAAAAATGACATTTTTGGTCTCCTCTTACTTGCAAAGCTACTTCTAGCAATAAATGTCTTCCATTAAAATGTCCCAGACTTGAAACTGTCATCTATACTGAAGGCTTCAAAAATTACTGATGTGTAAGTAGCTGTAATAATGTAACTTTTAAAAAGAAAAATAAGTTAATATATCTTTAGCCATAAAAGGCATTATACCTGCATTTTGGGAAAAAAAATAAAATACTGTTCTGTTGATAATGCATGATAAACAAATTTGTGCGTCACTCCGAGGCTTTGCAGGTACCAGAGAAGAAAATTCTGTTTCCTAGGAGTGGCTGATCAAAGGGAAAATATTCCAACTAAGAAGGAAAATTCAAGGTGGCTAAAAAGTGAGAACTGTCAAACTGATCAGATCAGTTATATTTTCTCTGTGCCGTGACTGAAGGTAGTACATAAATTAAGCCATCCATTTCTGATAAGAAATCTCTGGAAGTCATCCTTTCATCCTTCAGCTGCACTGGGAGAACACTATACAAGGTGGGGAGAAAAAGCCCAAACACAAGTGTTCAGGATAGAAGCAAACTCTAAAGGAGAAGAATGGAAAAGCATTTTTCTTAGTGGAGGGTTTATTGCACAGCTTTTTCAATATAGCACATATGTGTCTTCCTTTGAAGCATCTGAAGCTGGTCATTTAGCAGAGAACGATTCTGTGTTCTTCTGCTGGATTCTGTAAATAAAGATACTGTGGATAAACATCTCTATCGAAAGAGCAGCAATACACTACAAAAGCTTCCCCTTCACTTGCATTTATTAGGTCCAATAATAAGACTTACTTTCTCTTTGTTGACGTCAGGCATGGACTCACCTTTTCTCCTAGTAATGACGACTAGTAGACCCATACACGTTGTAATGCATGTAATGCAGCCTTGCAAGGTGATATCAAACATTTACAAAACACTTAGGGAACTTTATAGGTGCCTAGCCATGTGCATCTGATGCCATTTTGCTTGCCCCACATCATCCATGTGTGCACCAGGCCTACATCAGACCTGCATCTCCTCCGCTGAAAGCTGGAGACCAGACAGAACAGTCTAGGGAAATCATAGCTGGCCCTGGAGACCTGTATTTAAGTAACTGAATCAAGCTCCTGTTCTTGTTAAAAATCAAATACTCAGTTAGAAGTTCTTTTTAGTTTGTGAATTTCTCCCATGCCACATCTCTTCCATTATTTTCTAGATTTAACTTATCCAAAACCAAATTATACATCATTAAAATTAAAATGGTAATGGGATGGAGTGCAACCTCAGGAAGTTTTCTGTTGATACACAAGTGGAAGGGGTGGCTGATAGGTCATAGGGCTGTGCTGCCATCCAGAGGGACCCGGACAGGCTGGAGAAGTGGGCTGACATGACACCCCATGAAGTTCAGCAAGGAGAATTACTAAGTTCTGCTCCTTCCTGGAAAGCTCTTTGTGGCTTCTTTAGTAGGAGTGCTGCCAGCAGGTCAAGGGAAGTGATCCTGATCCTCTACTCAGCACTGGTGAGGCCACACCTGGAGTGTTGTGTCCATTTCTGGGCTTCCCAGCACAAGAGAGGGATGGAGCTACTGGAGAGAGTTCAGCAAAGAGCCAGTGAATGATGAATGTGACTGGAGCATCGCTCAAAGGAGTAAAGGCTGAGAGCTTGGACTGTTCAGTCTAAGAGAAGGCTCAGGGAGATGTTACTAATGTATATAAATACCTGAAGGGAGGATGTAAAGAAGACTGAGCCAGGCTCTTTTGTGTGGTGCCCGGCAACAGGACCAGAGGCAATGGGCCTGAAACTGAGAAGATTCCCTCTGAACGTCAGGAAGCATTTTTTCATTGTGAGGATGACTGAGCACTGCCCCAGGTTGCCAAGAGAGGTTGTGGAGTCTCCATCCTTGGAGATACTCAAAAGCCATCTGGACATGGCTCTGGGCAACAGGCTGTAGGTGGCCCTATTTGAGCAGAGGGGGTGAACCAGCTGACCCCCAGAGGTCCCTTCCAACCGCAACCATAATCAACCCTGGAACACTTTAATTATTGCTGTGTTAATTAAGAGGGAGTACAGGGAAGTAAGCACTTGTTCAAACAAATATACGTTCAGTCATTGCATGCTTTGTCGATTTTTTGGGACAGAATCTGAACATGTAGATTTGTTGCAAGGGTTACAGAGAGTTTTGAAAACCGAAGTCTGAAGAAAGGCAATTTCTTTAGTGATCCTCAGATTTGGAATGCACGATTTTCCCAGGCAGGGTAAGAACAGATACGTAACTAGTTTTCTCAGTGTCTATGTTCCTTTAGAAATAGTGTTCTTCTAGCACTTTCCATTGCTGACTGAATTAATCTACAAAAGGATTTTCTCTTTTGTTAGTGATGATGACAGGGGTGTGTGTGTAATACACGTGTAAAATGTGTAGCGTGATTTTCCTTCACGTAGAGGGCAGTACAAGTTACCTTGTTTTCTCTTCAGTTTAGTACTGTTTTCTGTTCTAGGCTCCCTCTATACACACAAATAAAGAAATAACCTCCACTGCCACAATCCTTAAAATGTGACTAGACCAACCAAGAAAGAGTGAGCGATTCTTCAATTTAATATTTTTTATAAAATTGAGAAAAAAGTGTTAGACATAGGGTTTTTTTAAGCAACATAGAAAGAAATGGGGATTAGATGGATAAAGCGCACAGATGCAATTACAGATTGGCAGGGACTATGTGCAGAGAGATACAATACAGTTGAGCTAAATCCATGGAAGTCATTATCTGGAACCTCTTGTACGGGTAAACTGACACAAAAACCATACACCGAGTTACAAGGGTTCATTCTGTCATTCTAAAGTGAGCATCCTTTGTTAATTGGTGTAACCTTATGAAGTGCCGCTACCCACAGCATTGCTGTGCTGCTGTTCTCTAATCTGAGTAAAAACGTTTCACTGCTAAGAGTATTCAGACTCTTGACTTCTACATTTCACTTGCCTTAGTGAGTATGGCCTTTGGGGGGGTCTGTATGCTACGTGTAATCTTAAACGTTGCCATAAGGCCTACCATAACGCAAACCATAAATTAGTTAAAATGTTCACAGTATGTGGAATCAAATATTGTCTCTTACAAGACTTTTCAGATCAACCAGGAAGTTGCATGTGGTTGCTTATGACAAAACAAAGGGATCTGTATCCTGCTCCTCTGCATGGTTGGTTAGCTCAGGGAAACCAAGATGATTGCACAGCCTCCAGTTCAGAGCTGGTTGCAACCAGTAGGCTTGGAGTATGGTCAGGGAGCTTACATCCACCCACAGTATTACCGTGAAGATGTAAGCACAGCATGCCTGTCGCCTCACAATCACCAGTCTCAAGTCTACATTCAAAGGATATATATAAAAACGTTTCTTCCCCGCCCTAGAAAAGTGATGGTGAAATCAGTGTGACATATTCCTGTAAAAAAACATTCTCAGAGACGTAATAAACACTTTACATGAGAATTTAATAAAGGAGAAATGCAAGAACTCCCGGGATATAGCTGTACGTCTATTAGCCCTACCTATTTGCAAATTGGAAGTTGTTCACATCTGTCACACAGTTTGTAATTGCTATTTCTTGCAGAATAATCCTTATCAAAGAATGACCTTTACGGTAGAGAAGCTACTTTCTGTCAAGAACAGTGAATGTAAATCAAGTGCCATCAAACTTTTATTGCAGTTTTTACATAGACTTTTTATTCTTATGACCTCATCTCAGGAGAATAAAACGTGAACATTGTTGGGTGTTTATGGATATCCATATATTTAGAACAGCAGTAGAAAAATGTTTCCCTGAATGTTTTTGTGCTTCTTGGCGTAGAGGACATTTCTTCTCTTCCCTTAAAAGAAATAATAGTAATCAGAAACTTAATAACAATAAAAGTCAAAAATACAAGAGGCTAAATGCTGTTATCTTTTAGTACTAAAGTTATGATGTGGAAAGTTCTGAAATATTAATGTTTTTCAGAAATCAAACAACAATTGTTTAAGCTTAACTAATGAAAGATGATAGTTCATAACATACAGATAACCCAAGTGACTCACAAAGCCAATATTGTTCTTTGTTTTACAGTGTTGTCCGCACATTTTCGGGTCTGCGAGCCATATACGGACTACAAAGGTCGCTACCACTTTGGTTTTCACTGCCCCCGTCTTTCTGACAATAAATCTTACATCTTTTGCTGTCACCATAACAACACAGTATTTAAATACTGCTGCAATGAGACAGAATTTCAGACTGTTATGCAGATGAACTTAACAGGGAACGCAGATGGATATATGCATAAGTAAGTAAATGAGTTTCAAAGTGCTCTTCACCAAACTGTTCCTGGTGTATTAACGTAGTCTGAGGTGTACTTAATGATGGAAGTAATTAGAATCATTGCACATACAGAAAAAAATTACTAAAAGGTTTTTGCTGTTGCAGAACTCCTAAAAGAAAGGGTATTTTAGCTTTGCTTCCTTTGCTTTGACGTGGGCTATAAACATTGCTAGGAGAGCGTGCATGTAAAAGTTGTGTATAAAGGTAAGAAATATAAAGTTACATATAAAAGTTACAGAAGTCTCTCCCCTGACCCCAATCTGATCCAAGCTATGTTTAAATGTACGTCAGTAAAAATAAACCCCAAAGCTGTCAGGGGAGAGAGGGAGTGAGTTGACATTTTCCCTATCAACCAAATGCACCGTTTTGGATATAAATCTCTTGTAATCACTGACCTTGGGGAAAAAAACTTATTTGCTTATCTACCAACACTGTGTGGCCACTTTGCCGGTAACCTGGGATGCTGCACTGCTGGGGACTATCCTCTAAGGTAAATGTCGTTAACTTTATTTCTAAAGAACCGAAAAGTAGCAAGTAGATCTTTGTTACTGATTACATATTTATGATAACAAGGTCTTCACTTGTGGCCTGCATAGTATTTGACATTCTAGCCACATCAGTCTACTGCAGTTTCTCACGGTGCAGAGGGCATCTTTCAGCTGTCGTAAACCCCTGGGGTCGAATGCTGATCTATTTGCTGTCCCCTGCCATTTCGTTCTGGTATCCAGCCCCTCCAGGGCAAGGAGGGGGCAGATTAAAGACAACTGGAATTCCAGTCTATTGATTTTTGTTTACAACAGGGATTTTAGTGTTTTCTTCTGCAGTGCAAATGTCAGTCGGTGTGCTGTCATTCATTCCAATGGAAGCAGGTGTAAGGCTGCTGGGAGGCTGTGGTGCTGGAATACTGATGCTGGCTCTCTTAACTCACTGTGTGTAGCTCCATCCAACAGCAGTCAGTTCATGTCAGCAAACTATTGTCTTCCTTAACCGTTCATGGAGTCAGCAAACTATTGTCTTCCTTAACAACTACTCCTCATACAGCACTTCCTGGAGAAGTTTGAATCTTGCACAGATGTCGAAGCTGCGTACTCTAACTTTACAGGTGTTACTAACAACCACACACTGTAAAGAAGTTTGTGAACTGTGTAGTAACCCAAAAACAGCCTTTACCCATGTAAAACACCTTTACATCAATGTGGATCTACACTGTCTTGTTACTCTGTGTGCCGCAATGTCCTCGAGGTGAAATTGCCTTGCCTTGGCCTTGCGGTGCATCTGTGAACATCATGAGAACGTATCACACAGAATGCTGGGGAGACATTTCCAAGTCTAACAGGCCATCCGTTTTCTCCACCCTTTGTGCAGTCTGGACAGTCTAGAAGCTGGTAGCACCCTTGCCTGCAGCTACCCGACCCTGACGACATACCTGCCTCTGGGTAACCTGTGGTATAACCTGAGTTTATACCACAGCGTGCCCCAGTGCCCCACGCAGTCCATACTCTACATACACTAAATTAGGATGTGTTCCCCCTCTGTTTACTGGGATGACCATGCTACCATGGCAGCAATCCATGCTGCCTGCCTGAAGGGAGGTCCTCACAAGACACTCAGTACAGAAGGGCTGTGTGTGTGGTCACAGACAGCTAGAAATGGCTTCACACTCAGAGCAATAGAGAGTCTCAAGAATGGACTAGTGTGGCTATAGCTGCTCCCCCCCACCCCAGCCCCTTCCCAGTCCTTTGTCATGCACACAGCAGATTTGTTTTATTCCCTTAAGTCTTCTGTAAACCCTGCACCAACACTGCTGAGCAACCAAGTCTGCCTAATAGGTTCATCGCAGAATTTGGGATGTTACTGCCCAGTTGTTGTTCAGCCAAGTAGAAAGCCAGTGCTTCAGGCTTTTTCCAATACCTCAGCAGCTATTCTGCGTAGTCATGGCCAGAGATTACTAAGGTGAGGCTTTTCTGTTCTTCCTTTCACCAACAACCTGAACTGGACAGGGCAATCGGCCACTTTCCAAAGCAGACTTGCACAGAAGAACAGATACAGCCTGATGGCAAAATATCCTGGGATGTAGAACACTTCTCTGCCTTCTGTATTCTCTGTTTGTGTGCTCGCTTACATCTGCATAGGTACACACATGCACACGCCCTCACAGAAATCAATACAGGGCTGTTCATTATAGGGTTGTTGTGTGTGAGCAGTTCCTCAGTGTAATTCGATATCCTGTAAAGTACAGTATTCATCTTCATGAAAATATTTAGAGCCATAGTGTAAGTATTATATAAGTTTTCAATTAGCAATCTTTTTTGAGTCACCTCATTCAGTTGTGATGGAGAAAGCACTATAATCTTTGTTGGAAAGGTTCATGGTTCACAGCTGCCTGCAAACTCTTTACCACGTATGTCTTCAGTCCAGGATTCCTGTGGACATTAGCTACGTGCTGATCTTTTGCAAAGGTATGTGAAATCATGCTAAATACAATTAAAAGCTTCTGGAGATGTAGCTTAGAGAAGTGCAAGAGCGGAACCAGTATTGCCTTTTTGTCAGTTCCTGAAACGTCACTTCTGATAAGTCAGTCAGGCCAGGAAAATGAAGAGACACTAAGTTTCTACACAAAACTCCACTGTTGAGACAGAGGGAGAGAGATATCCTCACCCTGAGCTCACTGAGATTGGTAGAAAGCTTCCTGATAATTTTAGTATGCTGTGGAGGGGCAGAAAAAAGCGAAGCCTAGATGCCTACATTAAAAACATTGTAAATCTCATCCTACTTAACACACTCTGACTTTATTTAACATATATGATAATTTATCTTTATTTGTATTCCAATACATCCAGAGTTCAATTTACAGTAATAAAGTCAGCTCTTTGTTTAGATCCAATTTCACCCACCACTGAAAAAAATTCTGATGAAACCTACTGTACTGTGGCTGGGGAGAATGATTTAGGATATGGGAATAGCAATGAACTGAAAAAAAAGATTATATTTTTCAGGGAAGAGTGATTCAATATTATTATTTGGTTTATTTCAATATTATTTCATTTTTTTTTTCCCTTAGCCATTCTTGTGATCAGCAAAACAAATTTCTTGTTATATAATACAGTTGAGGGGAAAAAAATAAATGAAGTGACGTGTAACTTCTTTCTCGTGGCACAGCTGTGAAAACACGTTTGTCTTCTACAGTCATGTAATATAACTGCAGCCAGGTTTATTTACTGTTTTTCCATTACTATAACAAAAGATTTCTCTGGTTTTGTAAGTGCAGAATAGTGGGCTATTATATATTTGCGATCATGCAGATTAATCAGTCTGTAATATTTTTGAATGTGAAGAATTCATTTAGTATTAAATATAGAAGTACCAGTGATGTCTAATGGACAAGAAAAGTTCTGCCAACCAAAATATTTTTCCATAAAACTTTGCCTAATAAGTTGTTTAACTATTCTTAAAGATAGTATTCACTTGAATCTAGTACTCATATTCTCTTGGATTTTCTATTGTGCGTGTCTTGGTGGATTATCAACATTACTACTATGCTAGGGGTCCTTAATCTGATACTGAAATGGTCTTACGGCAGTTTGTAATGCATCCATGTTTTTCCTTATCTCTTATTTCAGTTTTTCAGGGTTGAATGGCTTTAGCACACCACACTACAATATTGCACTGAAAGCAGCGTGAGGATAGAATAGCACTGTCTTTCTCCATGCACAGCATGTCCCCTGCAGAGCTGCCATTTCCTTAAATGTCTCCCAGAAAGTCATCTTTACAAGCAAGCAAAAAAAAAAAAACCCAAAACCTTATCAATTCCACTACCAACTGTTGCAAAAAGATGTAATTTAGCTGGGAAGATCTCTCGGGTCCTACAGTAACAGATTCTACAGGAAAACACAGGATTAGGCAAAGGCCTTGAGGTAATAGTAAGAAAATAGAAAACATCACATTTATAGTGCACATGCAAAAACTGCACAGATTTCCTCAGTGTGAGAAGTACGAAAGCATTTGCTAGGATTAAAGCTTGCATTTCCTTGGGGCAACACTTAAGAAGTGTTACTACTGCAAGTAACAGTCGAGTTTGGGGAGAACAGGGAAGGAAACAGTTTCTGTGTCTGTCTGCCCACATTTAAACTCTGCAGTTGTAGAATTCTGCTCACAATTGTTTTGTTTGGTTTTTTTTTAAGCCTGAATTCCCAAATGAATTATTTTGTCTTCATGTGCTGCAGATAAAACCCAACAAACTCTTCTGAAAAAAAAAAATATATATATATAGCTTGGTCCTAATCTGCTTGTCTTCTGTCTCAAAATGTTAATGATAGAAGGAATCACATTAGCAAGAATAATAATGGAAGGAGGGATGTTAGAGAAATCTAAACAGGGTTCTGTAGATGGAATAGGAGGACATACGGGTACAAATTGAAAACAGGGAGGTCTAGATTAGATATCAGGAAGAAGTTCTTCACAGAGAGGGTGGGGAGGCACTGGGACAGGTTGCCCAGAGAAGCTGTGGATGGCCCATCCCTGGATGTCTTCAAGGCCAGGCTGGATGAGGCTCTGAGCAACCTGGTCTAGTGGAAGGTGTCCCTGCCCATGGCAGGGGGTTGGAACTAGATGATCTTTAAGGTCCCTTCCAACCCAAACCATTCTATGATTCTGTGTTTCTAAGATGGATGGTAAAAATATTTATTGTTCTCAGAGAACACAATTCAAGGCTCCCTGAATCTTTCCAGCAGATTCCAGCAAATCTTTCCATTTACAGAAGTGGGCGCTCTGTCAAGGCTGTAAAATATATATACGTTGTATTTCTATAAAAGACAAAGTACTTTAAAATAATGAGCTACTAAGCCTTTCTTATAGGTCCATGAATTTCATAGAGAAGCTAAAGGAAATTGTCTCATAACTTTTACTCCAGATTTAGCTTTTGTATTTGTGTACCAGCAGCAGCAGAGGGCTGGGCAACATAGTTTTACAAGTCATTTTCAGTGTTATTTTGCTAAAACTTGTGTTGAACCTAAACAGAAACCTCCAAAATGACTGACTGGGAGGGACAGGAGCACTAGCACGGCAGGGCAAGCTTTCAGCTGGGGAAGGGGAGAGGAGACACAACCACACCAGAACAATTTATAATACTTATTTGTAACTGTGAGGGAACAAAGCCCTATAACTTGAGTCTCAGTGAATGTGTTCACACTTCATTTTTAATTGAAATGAAACTTCTGCACAAAAGTACAGGAAAATCAGATTGCAAGAAGAAACTTTTAAATCATTCCGCCCAGTGAAATGAGATCAAGTCCTATGAGGTTTTTGATTCCCAGTTCTTTTCTGTGTCTCTGGCCTTACTGTTACTCAGTGCAAGTACGATTGTTTATTTTCTTCTTTATTTTAAGACATCTTAATTTGTATGGAAGTTTTAATATTTACTATAATTAGTAACTGTCAGTAAAATTAGTATTTTCTACCATCTTAAGAGTTTGAGAGACGTAAAACATCAAAGTATGGATTTTCCCTCTGTGTACAAAACATACTACTTATTAATTTTGCTTGTGATTTTTCACAAGGTCCTTTTGATAGTGCTGTTGTCCCACTCTGTTAATTAAAAAAAAGCAGCCTTTCATTTTTGTTCTTGTGAGAAACAGATGTTATTTAGAAGGAGCAGATGGATAACTCACATATGGCATGATTAATAAATTGTTGCTTTAAATTGGAACACTCAAAATAGCTCTAGTTTTGACTACCCAGAATTTTGACGGGTGAAACTAAATACCTAAATACAAACAAATTCTTTTGAATGCGCTATAAGAAAAGTTCTTGCCTCTCACATTGTTGCCAAAACAAAAATAACATTTTCTTATATTTCCATTCTTACTATGGATCAAATGCAGCTCACCTATTTGAAAAATGGATCCTACTGGCATTAGTAATGAAGAACAGAAGTGGTTACAGTGGATTTCTTCATGAGTTCTCCAACCTTCACTTCCCCTTTATTTATATATGCAGAAAATAGAAGACTTTACCCCAGTAGGAATAAATCCACTGAAACTCACGAGTAGCACTGCTAAGAAGTCTGGATTAACCAGATCCTGTTATACTTTCAAGTACCTGGACTGTAAAGATTTTAATGCATTACAGAGGTTTACACACCATTTTGTGAAGTTAGGCAGGCATGTCTATGTCTTTAATAGAGGCAACAACTCTTGAATTAAGGGTTTTCAGAAGCACTGTATTTTGTCTACTTCCAGTCCTCCTGGAAATTTACTGAATTTTATTAAAAAATCTTAGGCTTGCATAATCCTGAAGTTACACAGGAAAGGACCCATTAACAGCTCTGACCTTCCTCTTGTTACTAACTGTTGTTATATGCTATGGAACCTCATTTAATCTAAGTGTCTTATATCTCTGTAGTGGAAAAATCATTCCCTGGAGACGGGAATCAGTCTCCTTAAATGCTGACAGGCAGCAACACAGAAATTAGAATTCTGATTTCTCATCTGATTTCTTGTTCCAAATCCTAATTTTTTTAAAGTATAAAATGAAAGAGTTGTACAAAACTTTAAATGGAACTGAAAGTTCAAAGCAGAGACTTGAAATGTTTTAGAACCGAAAAGGCTTGGGACTCGGTGAGGCTGCACCTCGAATCCTCTGTTCAGTTTTGGGTCCCTCACTGCAAGAAACACTTTGAGGTGCTGGAATGTGTCCAGAGATGGGCAAGAGAGCTGAGGAAGGGTCTGGAGCACAAGTCCTGATAGGAGCAGCTGAGGGAGCTGGAGGTGTTTAGTCTGGAAAAAAGAAGGCTCAGGGGAGACCTTAACGCTGTGTGAAAGGAGGTTGTAGGGAGGTGGGTGTTGGTCTCCTCTCCCAAGTGACAAGTGATAGGACAAGAGGAAACAGCCTCAAGTTGCACCAGGGGAGGTTTAGATTGAGTATTAGGAAAAAATTCTTCACTGTGAGAGTTCTCAAGAGTTGGAACAAACTGGAAGTTGTTGAGTCGCCATCCCTGGAGGTATTTAAAAGATGTGTAGATGTGGTGCTGTGGTGGACTTGGCAGTGTTAGGTTAACAGTTAGACTTCATGGTCTTAAAGGACTTTTCTAACGTAAACAATTCTGTGATTCTGTGTTTTTAAAATGTCAAAATATCTTTCTGGCTTGCATCTATAATATGTCTCCTCAGCCTTTTTTCTTCTCACAGGACTTGCATTTTGATCAATGTTCTGATAAAATGCAGTTCCCTAAAAGCTTCTCTGTTAATGAAGAGTTTGTCTGTTAAAGAGACCATGGTTGAGTGTGTTTTCAGTTTCACTGATGTAAATTCAGGCTCATGTAGATGAGTATTCACAGAATCGTCAGAGTTGGAAGGGACCTCTGTGGAGATCATCTAGTCCAACCCCCCTGCCAAGGCAGGTTCTTCTAGAGCAGATTGCACAGAAAAGCATCCAGGAGGGTTTCGAGTATCTCCAGAGAAGGAGGCTCCACAACCTCTCTGGGAAGCCTGTTCCTGTGCTCTGTCACCCTCACAGTGAAGAAGTTTTTCCTCAAGCACAGGTAGAACTTCCTGTGCTCCAGTTTGTGCCCATTGCCCCTTCTCCTGTTGCTGGTCAACACTGAAAAGAGTCTGGACCCATCCTCTTGACACCTGCCCTTTAGGAATTTATAAGCACTGATGAGATCCCCTCTCAGTCTTCTCCAGGCTAAACAAACACAGGTCTCCTCATAAGGGAGGTGTTCCAGCCCTCTAACCATCTTTGTGGCCCTCGTCTGGACTCCCTCCAGTAGTTCCCTGTCTTTCTTGAACTGAGGAACCCAGAACTGGACACAGCTCCAGATGCAGCCTCACCAGAGCACAGTAGAGAGGGAAGATGACCTCCCTCGACCTGCTGGCTATACTCTTCCTAACACCCCATGGTACCATTGGCCTTCTTGGCCACGAGTGCACATGGCTGGCTCACGGTTAACTTGGTGTCCACCAGCACTCCCAGGTCCTTCTCTGCAGAGCTGCTCTCCAGCAGGTCACCCCCAGCCTGTGCTGGTGCAGGGGGGTATTCCTTCCCAGGTACAGGACTCTATCCTTGCGTATTGCTTATTGCCTTTATTGTTTCGATACAATTTTTCTCCAAGATTATCATGCTAAGGGCGTTTTCTACAAGTCTTCCATCATGCTCTGGTTTTACAGTCTCCAGTACACGTCCACATTAGCTCTTAGGTCTGATTAGCCTTCTTCACTGTATACCTAACAATCTCATTCTTACCCATTTCTTTCCTCCTCTGTTCTGACCTCCCCACTCACACAGTTTCCAGTCCAAACTGCATTTACACCTGCCAGTAGATGCCCTCCCTCGACCTGCTGGCTATACTCTTCCTAACACCCCATGGTACCATTGGCCTTCTTGGCCACGAGTGCACATGGCTGGCTCACGGTTAACTTGGTGTCCACCAGCACTCCCAGGTCCTTCTCTGCAGAGCTGCTCTCCAGCAGGTCACCCCCAGCCTGTGCTGGTGCAGGGGGGTATTCCTTCCCAGGTACAGGACTCTATCCTTGCGTATTGCTTATTGCCTTTATTGTTTCGATACAATTTTTCTCCAAGATTATCATGCTAAGGGCGTTTTCTACAAGTCTTCCATCATGCTCTGGTTTTACAGTCTCCAGTACACGTCCACATTAGCTCTTAGGTCTGATTAGCCTTCTTCACTGTATACCTAACAATCTCATTCTTACCCATTTCTTTCCTCCTCTGT
Source organism: Eurypyga helias (assembly GCF_000690775.1). NCBI lineage: Eukaryota > Metazoa > Chordata > Aves > Eurypygiformes > Eurypygidae > Eurypyga > Eurypyga helias. The sequence goes on from NW_010223798.1 coordinate 13,624, forward strand.
TCTGACCTCCCCACTCACACAGTTTCCAGTCCAAACTGCATTTACACCTTCCAGTCATTTTTCTTTTAATAATACTGCATCTCCAGCAGAGCTTTAGCACTTCTGCCCCTTTTTGATCTCCAGATTCTTGACCCCTTATACCTTTTCCTCTTTCCCACCCCCCTTTCTTTTCATATCTTCAGTCACCTGTCATAGCTTTACAGCTCCATGCACCATGCCAGCAGCTGATAATTTTCATGGCCTTTACCTACATATACACGTTATAACTACACCAACCTATACATAAAAATGTAGTACATATTCTTCCTTCCTGTGGAATGCATTGTATAATGTAATCTTGCAATGTTCTTCCTTCCTAAATTTATTACCAGAAAACTAAGGGATCTTAATCGGTTCCTCGTGAAAGCCTATACCTCTAATAGTTTCTTCTGTATCTTTCAATAATTAATTATTAAATTCAGAGCAAATCCAAGCACATTAAACACCTTTTAAGACAAGTGGTTTATAACGCCTGTCAGCAGTGAATGTTTTCGATAAACAGA
>NW_010223799.1:0-21685 GCF_000690775.1 Eurypyga helias
CTATGATTCTATGATTCTATGTCGTTAGGCCATCTTTACTTTCCAACACACGACTGCATTCTCCACAGCTCCAGCCCTCCATCAGGGCATATTCCACAGCCCCCTTGGACTTTGGGAAGAGTCGGGTGGTATTGCAATGTTCCACATTTGTTCACTGAAACAGGATCTTTTTCATTCCATGAGCTCTCTTTAGATTATCAATTAGTCCCAACGTTTCTCCTACCTGGTTCCTGCAACAAGGACATGATGGACTTTCACCTGGGACCTTCATAATCAGAGTGCTATTGGGTGGTCTCCTCTGGTAGCCAGGATAGGCATTGATGGCATCACTGGAAGTTGGGCCACAGTCGTGGAGGGCAGGGGTTCCTCACACTCATCACTTTCCACATCAATTGTGTTTGTGCTAATGTTAGTGCCCTGAAGAATCGGAGGGACAGTCACCACATGCATCCCTGGTCACCTGAGCAGATTGTCACTTCTGGTGGAAGGATGACACCATTCCAAACCACAAAAGTCCAAATTTATACCCTCCAGCCCAGAAAGATCCATTTCCTCTTCCACCAATCTTTTGTGGTCCCTGATGTTCCTAAGGACCATGTAATCCCACAAGCCTGTTTGTATGGCCAACAAGCAACCTGTATCAGCCAGCCCATAACATCATTCACTTTTTTGACTAGGTTCTACTTATCTGGCTTTGTTCCTTAGGCAATTTACCAAGCAATCACGCCTGCACAAATAGGGGATCAGGAATACATGGTTGGGGCATGAATTGCTTAAGCCAGTTTAAGTACCACATGCTAAATGTGCAATCATATCTTTAGCTTCTGTTTCTGTTGATTAAGTAACTTCTTCAAGATAGAACATATACATAATTTAAAGACGTGACATGTTTTCTGCCCCAGATTTTCAACTGCAGAACCTCTGGAAACCTCTTCCCTTTTTCTTCATTCTCCCTTCTTTCTGAATTGTTCTCCACAGAAGGCTCTCTCATCAGACTCTCCTGGTAGAAAGCCAGTTATTCCTCTCACAGGATCTTTCCAGTGTTAATGGCTCTTGATGGCTCTTTCATTACTTTGCAGCAGTTTATCCACAGGATGCTCAGTGCCTCATGGAAGTAACATGGAAAATTAAGTTTGACATGTTGCATTGTTCCCCAAATCAAGAGGAATTCATAACTTGACATGAGCATGTATCCTTCAATCCATCACTGAAATAATGTTTGACATTGAACCCAGAACAGAGGCAGGAAAATCTAACAGTTTTCATTACTTTTGAAAGCATAATTAGATTTTTCCACTTTTCTACAGGATTGCCAAATTGCATAATGAATGACTTTTCCAGATGCCAGGTTCTACACTACATCCATCAACAGGGAAGTGAGGAAAGAAAGATCAGGGGTTTCCTCTCTGATGACCTGATCACTAATACTCAATAAAACAGTAATCTGTCCAAGCTTTTGGCCACTTTCATTGATGGCATAGTTTTGCACTCCTGAAGCAAGATTTGCAGAGGAGTGATAACATTCTTTTTTTTTTTTTTCCTAGCCTGATCTTTTCCAACGTTGTTTTCCTTGGTCTGCTTCAGAAGAGCATGTGCAGGTCTTCCGGCATCCTAGCTGATTGCTTTTGAACCAGGAATGCAGTCCTGAACAGAATCTGCTCTGCAGTGCTCTCCTCTTTTGAACTATGAGTGAGACACATTAGTATTTTAATGCTGACATAGGCGCAGATAGTGAGGTCCTCAAAGTTCATTTTCATAGCATGCACAGTTGCTAGGTTTTGTTCCGCATGGTAGCATGGAGTAATTAAAACATCTGCTGCATTCCTCCAACATTTTATTCCTCAGCATAAAATGCTTTCTGAGATTGATTGCTTTGGTCACATCTCTGAACATCCTACCTCATAACATTATTCATTAGATAACAATACCAGAGTTTATTTCTCCCTGTAGAGAAGTTGATTCTCCCACTCTGAATTGTTATTTACACTCACTATTATCATGCTGCTGCAGCAGGTGTCTACGACAGCCTAAACTATTCACTTTTACAGACATCTTTTGTAATGAGCTGATTATCAAAAATTATGTGGCAGCCATGCTGCTGAAGGCCTCCCAGGGTAATGAAGTCAGTTCTGTGAGCAGCCTGGCTGAGAAGTGAAGCTCTATTGTTCTCAGTGTAAACACCAGAAGAAAAGAAAATAAACCTTCCAGTTCGTTTAGCACTATTAAAGCTGGTGATTCTTACTCTCAAACATAGCACTGAGATAGATTTAAAAATATTAAAGGAGAAGTTGATAATAGGATTCCATTTGATTGAGTGATCTAAGGACTCTTTAATCCCCAACCTCTGTAAAAACACAAACCCCTATAGCCCCACTCTGTGAATGAATGCTGGTTAAAGCTCTAAGAAGAATTCAGTGGACTGCTTCATCCAGATACACTCTGATGTGCGGTTTGGCTTCACTGGTCATGATGAACCTTTGAAAAATTGTTGGACAAGATGTTCGTGAAGTGTGATCCTACTACTCCCAAATCTAGCTTGTTGTCTGCATTTAAAGCTTTTTATTAATTTCCTTTGAGGAAAAAAAAAAAGTCTCTTTGAAAGTCTAGGCAGACATTAGACATTTCATATCATTCTCCCACCAGAGCTTGCATTTCTTTTCCAGTAAACCTAGTAGTTACAAACCACTGTGTTGTAAGCAGCTCATGTGAGTTGATGACAAACTTTTGGAGGAGAGTAACTGACTTGGATCATTCAGAATAGTTAGCTGTGACCTATCCATGGTTTTCCCTTGAAATATAGATAAAAATTTATCAAACACATGATTTCCTTTGCTATGGTACTTTCTAAGTCATATTCATTTTTTCATATTAGTTTAACTAAAGCTTTGTCTTTGACCTGAGTCCTTTAAAACAGAATACTTTTTATTAATTCAGTTCAAATAATCCACCGTTTCTTTTGTGTGACTTACTTTGATCAAAACACAGACATTGTTTTGTACTCCTCAACTTGGTATATATAACATACCATTTATTACTGTAGAGGATGTAAGAGAGAACCAAGAGGTGGTTTTATCATGAAAAGAAATTGTTTAATATTTTGGGAAAGTAATCCCAAAGATCAGGTTAGCCTATCTTTGGGCTATCCGCAGATATGCAATTCACCTGTTTTTCATATGCAAAAAACTTATGACAGTTAGTACAGTGATTGTCTTAAATGTAATTGCCTTCATCTCTGAAAACACTAGTGGTAAAATTTCGATCCGGAGGAATCTAAGACTCCTTGTAAAAATCATATGCTTCATGTTTACTCTTAAAGTGGAAACTGAATGTATGGAAAGAGGGGTAGGTCTCCATTTTTATTGTGAAGAATTGGCAAAGCGAGTCAACTACCAATACTTTCTTTTAAGCTGCAAAACGTATCTTCTTGTCTCTAGACCTGCTCAACAAAGAACAATCAGTGCACTTACAGATCTGCTTGCCTTGAGTACATCCATTATTAGTAAAGATTACAACAGATGCACCTACAGGGGAAGGGTAACTCAAGGTAGCGTTTCCCTGCAGTTCTGCATGCTAAGTCTTCCCTGTGATGGATGTGCTTCTTACACGCCTTTCTGTCTCACAGTATTGCAGAACACTGTCATGCCCCGCTTCTGTGCTTTTTCTTCCTACCTCCTACCTTTTTTCACTGCTCTTCTCTTTTTTTCTCCATTTTTTCATCTGGTTTCTGATTTTGATTTTGTGTTTTTGCCTGGTAGCTTTCTTCTCTTCTCTCTCCTTTTTCCTTCTAAGTGCTGCTTATTATAAAGGTATCCTGTGTACCACTAGACCAAAATACATATATTCTTACAGATGTTTTGAAGATTGTAGAATAGAAACAGAAGCACTGATGGGTGCGTGGACCATGTAATCTTTTTTACATAGTTGGATAAGATGCTACAGCAAAAGCAGGAGGAAAATCTATAATAAAGTGCAGCTCCTCTCTTCACCTGTGTCTTCTGGACTAAGATTACAGGAGGGATAACACATATTCCCATGTGATTTGGAAAATTGCCCAAATGATTCAAAATCATATGGAAAAATTAATGAAGAATTATAAAATAACAGAACAATTGAGGTTGGAAGCCATCTCTGGAGATGGTCCAGTCTACCTCTCCTCCCTTCTCAAAGAAGGGTCAACTATCGCAGGCTGCTCATGATCGTGTCCAGTCAGGTTTTGAATATTTCAATACACAAAGCATGCAGGGAGGAATCATAAATATCATAAGCAGTGCTTACAATAACAATTAAACTGCTGTTATTTACAATGGCTACCACTGAATGGTGCAGCTAAGACAGAGCTAGTGTGAATTCTTTCTCACCTGTCATCTTTAAATCAAACCCAAATCTCTCTTGAAAGAGATGCTTTTGAAGCTTGATACAGCATTTGGCAAGTGGCACGCAACAGTCTGTGTTGTGTAAAGGCCAGAGGAGCTTGGCTGTGCCTCTGGAGCTGTCTTGTGAAAGTAGGTCAGTAAGTGATCTCAGATTTAAAGGATGTTGTAATGAAATCTACCAAACACAGGAGGGCTCTGTTTGAACACGTATTAAGAAACATTCAGGGTGATGCCAAAGAGGAGCAGTATGTTCTAGTGTTACATAACCTTAAGATAAATTGCTGTGCAGTTTAGAGACATAGAAGGTTCTTAACTGTTATGAAATTACTGTCTTGTTTTGGGTATATAGGGGTTTATATCTAAACATCGTCTCCATGTTGGAGCATAGAAATATAAAAATAAATCATATGAACCCCAGCTGAAGTGACCTATTATGAAACATATAAAATAAAATTCCTGATTTTGTCATTTATACTAAATGTAACCATTCTTTATGAAACAGGTTTATTTAGCTGTTGCAGATATATCACAGTAGATCACAAGCTGGCTTCTGACCAGAAAAACAGGCTCTTTCCTTGGTTTTACATTACTAATTTTTCCATATTGCTACCATGGAAACAAACGGAGAATAAAGGCAGCAGGAAAAAAAAATAGCCACCACTGCATAATTGGGGCCTGGCCATTCCTCCCAGAAACCAACAGGCTTCCACAGCTGGACTGTGCTGCAGCACTGCAGTATCACTGCAAGTCCCTCAGGGCAGGGCCTGTGCCAGCGTGCAGCTCTCGAGAACCGCCTGCAGAGAGGCCTCCGTCTCGGTGTGAAGCAACGGGGTTGTGAGGCCGTTCAGTGTCAGCTGTATCACGCGCTTGAGAAGCGAAGATGGCTCTCACATCGGGCAGTGCTACGAGAGGGGAGGATATCTCCTCTTTGTCTGGCTTCCCTTGCCTGATGCTCCATTCGCAGGGCAATTCCATGAAAACAAGTAGAGGGTAAATAAAATCTTTCTGTGACAATAATGTAACATCCCCTGCAAGAAAAAGGATTTCTCCAACACTGGTGAGAACAGTGTGGGTAATAATCAGCAATGATGGCAGTGACAAGGACGGGGAAGCCAGTTTCCTTGTCTGCCTGAGGATGCCCACCTGTGAAGGAATGTCGCCTTGCCGAGGCTTTACACAGGAGGTGTCATGGGCCTGTTCCCTCCCTTCATCGGTGACTCTTCACCTGAGGACTTTTGTTCCAACATTTCTTGCCATGAAAAGAACAACACTGTACGTGGAGAAGAAAGTTACCAAATTGGATTTTTTGTGCCAAAACTTGAGCATCTAGCTGAAGATCCCATAGTAGGAGTGTTTTTCTGTTAGATGATTCCTGAAGCAAGTTGAAGCTCAGCTGCAGGTACATCGTCATCCTGCTTATTGTTCAACAGGGGGCCTCTAGAGAATAATGTAGATGTTAAAAATCAGAGGACGTAGATCCAAACTGTCGGGAATAATGAAGGTGGCCTGTTGACAGAAACCTCAAGATCAAACTATTTTGGAAGAATCCATGAAAAGGGAAAGTTTACGACCAAATCAGAAATCAAAGGTAAGATTACTCTCGTAGGTTAAGGAATTGTACAGGAGTCTTGGGTTACCCATTTAGGACCTAATTATCTCAGTTCAACAATACACTAAGATCAGATGTGACTGCCTCCAGTAAACAGTACCAGTTGTCAGCCCCATCACATTTCCATTTTAATGCTAGTTGACTTTAATGTTTAAACCTGTCATGTTAAGACCACCTCCATCAGGTTGGTGGTTAAAGTCAGATTTTATTATAATTGGTGTAGGGCTTTTTTTTTTTGGGGTGTGTGTGTGTGTGTTTTGGTTTATTTTTTTGGTTGGATGGTTTTGTTTGATTTTTGTTTTGGTTTTTTTCCTTCAGGACTTTTGCCAAGAAGTATAAACCTACACCGACATAGCCAATGATGTATTCAATGACAAACCCTTTGAGAAGGAAAGTACATAACAAAGGATTTCTGGAATGCAGTTTTTATCCCTGATAATTATTTAATAATCTATTTTTCCTTCTGAAAAAGAAATATTCAATAGACATTGTTAATTGCTACTAGCAATCTAAAATTTTATCTTTTTCTTCTCCCTTCAAAAGCTGATGACAAAAGAGTACAGAATATATTACTAAAGGGAGATGTATTAGTCCTCGTTTGGATCAGTACTACGAAGTGCAGCTAATCAGCATGAAAATATTAATTTCTTATGTTACAGACATACTGTTCTTAACAATTGGTTATAATTTCTTTACAGCAAGCAGTGTTATTAAAATAATTCAAGCCACACTTAACACACGTATAAACAGAGTAGTCAGTGAATGATGGACCTGCATCAGTGGCTGAGACTGGCCCAAACTTTGAAACTGGAGTTTCTGTAAAGGTGGTTGCTTGTTGAATGTGGGGATTTGGCTCATTACAGAGACAGGTCACAATCTGCAAACTTCTGACCTAAATGTAGATGAAAACATCCTCCTACTTCAACAAAGTTTGGATCAAGGCTCTGGGTTAAATCTTAATTTGGATCATCATCTGATCTTTCATTAGGATTACCAGGAAGAATGTTGGCTTGAGATCAGGTTTTTCTTGTCAGACGTTTATTGTAAATTCTGTTGAAGTAGTTCAGATTGATTGTTGTACATATATACTGGAAAAGACCCTATATTTTCTTGATGTGACTGTCCAGAAAGATATAAGGCAAATGAGTATGTTACTGCAGTACAGCTGCGGGTTTGCTAAGCAGATCTGGCTCACAGACACATTCATACAGCAAATCTCCCAATCACTGCTTCCATTTTGATGAACCACAAATATCTTGGCATTCTAATCTCTCCACAGCATATTAATCTCAGCTTGTAAAAAAAAGGAGACAAACAGTGAAAACACCGTAGTATAGATTGCCTTCTTCTATTCTATCATTTGATGCTTGCTGTGTTCCTCCAGAGAGGAAGACAAAGGGAAGTAACACATTTCTGATGTAATGCGGACAGGAAATCTCTTTAACTCAAGCTTTACTCCAAGTAGGAATTTTTAAAGGATATTCACCCTGCATCGTGAATTTTCTGTCACTACTGGATTCTGCTCACCTCAGCTATCCTGTGAGGATGGGAATTGGAGAAGAACCTTTTTTCAGCTAGTGGGAAAAGTAATGCAAGTTTACTAGGTGAAAGTTGGGGCAAGCAGCAGATACTGTTATAGAGGCCAATACTATTCTTGAGGAGGAATGTACTTAAGGAGAAAAATAGAAGAAAGACTGTACTAGTAGAAGCTTGATCAGATGATATACAGGGCCAGCAGTAAAAACTTCTGACTCTAGCAGACCAAACTGCCACATTTATGCTGGTTCTGCAACCTTCCATTACGTCACTGTGCTCCTCTACCTTTACAGACAGCTTGGAAATCACATACTCATCTGAAAATTTTTCATCTGCCATTGGTACAGATGCCTATTTCTTACATGTAACAGCAGCAAAACAGTTATTCTCTTGTTTTCCTGTGTGTTCAGTTGGAGCAACTGGCACTGCAGTTTGTTAAATCAGTTGCATTTTAGTGACAAGCCATGAGCCTTTTTTTATTTTTAGCTGAAAAAACTCCACCTTTATATCCCTTATAATAAAGCAAGCAGGAAAAAAAAATCTCACAGGTTTTACATTATCATTGCTCTTTGAGGTCTTTACTTTCTTCAATGACTCTTTAATGTTATGTTGTAACTCAAATACTTATTCATTTTTCTTACATTATAAAATGAAAGATTGTTTGTTTTGAAGTCAGTCATGCTTTACAAAGCTGAGGCTGCGGGGGCATTATCAGAAGCTAAGAAAGGTCACCCCTGGTTAGACAAAAGAACCATCTCTTCCAGTCTTCTGCTCTTCAACAGTACCCAAAATACCTAGAAAATTATGTAGTAAGGCAACCACATATGATACTTCCTCTTGTACTCTCCTTTCTTCTATTTGTGGTTCGGCGACTTCCTTAGCAGGATTTAGTATTTGCAGATTTCATAAACCTTTGTGGATTTCTCTTCCATGAGCTTGTCCAGTCTTCCCTTCCACCCATTTAAGGTTTCAGCCTCTACAACATCTTCTGAAGTGGTGTTCCACAGCTCATCTGCCTGCTATAATAAGAAATACCTTCTTTGGTTTGTTTTGAAACTGGGTTTTAGTAGCTTTATTTGATCTCCCCGGTGCTTTTCCTGGAAGGGATGTTGAACAACAACTCCCTTTCTCCTCTGTCTGTGACAGCTGGGATTTTATGGATTTACTAGTTTCCTGTTACAAAATCCTGAGAGTGGGATAGCCATGACATGCTTATACTTGGCAATGCTTGAATGTATTGTTGCAAACCAGTACCTGGTGGAATCAGCATATATGTATAGAAGCCAGAGTCTAGCCAAAATACCCAATACAGTTGTTTCTCAGGGAAGATACTGATACACAGGTGCTTAGCACAGATACCAAAAAGAGTTCACTCTTAGCAGCCTTTCAGTTTTCACAGGCAGCCTTCATATACAGTTTACCCCTTCTAGCTGTGAACAGATTGAATCAAAGGGCTGTACATATTCTGGGCTGTCCAGATGTGAAATGGCTGTTATGTTAAAATGGGGTTTATATACTCCTTAAGTCTTTTTATACAAGGCTTCAGGACACATATATTTTAAGGATTTGGTTTAAGTGATGCGCTCACATTGTGCTCTTTTATTGCACATCTTTGAAATTCAACCACTCTAAGTAGAATTAAGTTGTATTAATGTGTTATATTGGGATTGCAGCTCACTCAGGTTTCTTACACAAATATTCCTCCTGCATATGTTAGAAGCAGACATCATCTCTTGTGCTCCTTGTATGTGCCTAGCTGTATGTGCCGTATACATGTGTGCAGCTGCTGTGCCCTTCTGTGAGGAACTAGTGGCAACTGCATATAATGCACACTGGACTATTTTCCTTACAGACATCTGTCCAGTGCTAATCTGTTAAAGATTGAAGACTTTGGGGAGGTATAGATATTTGTCTTTATGTTTGTGAGGACACTAACAGCTTTGCCATTATTGTAGTTTAACCCATCAGGCAGCTAAACACTACACAGCCATTCGTTGAGCGGGATGGGGGAGAGAATCGGAAAAAAATTGAAACTCATGGATTGAGAGAAAGACAGTTTAATAGGACATAAAAGGAAGGGAAAATAATAATACTGATAAAACAATATACTAAACAAGTGATGCACAATGCAATTGCTCACCACCTGCTGACCAATGCCCAGCCAGTCCTTGACCAATGGCCATTGACCCCTGCTAACTCCCCGAGTTTTATTGTTCAGCATGACATCATATGGTATGGAATATGCCTTTGGACAGTTTGGGTCAGCTGTCTGGGCTGTGTCACCTCCCAGCTTCTTTTGCATTCCCAGCCTCCTCACTGACAGGACAGTATGAGAAGATGAAAAGTCCTTGACTTAGTGTAAGCATTGCTCAGCAAGAACTAAACCAGTGTGTTATCAACATTATTATCCTCATATATCCAAAGCAGAGTACTGTAACATCTACTAGGAAGAAAATTAACTCTATCCCAGCTGAAATCAGGATGGCGTCTTTCAGCAGAACAATTATTTTACTGTTTGATTGTTTTATTGATAATAAAAAGGATAAGGAGAAGGAAACAGCCTTTAAAATGTATCTTCTATATGAGGAATGGCACTTAAGGGCAAGCATGCTTCTCTCCTGCCTCACAGCAGTTCTCTCTTCTTAGCCATTGTCACTTCTAGTCTATCAAAACAGAAAGCCTCAATCTCTGCTTGGGTGCTGGTGCTCTCTCCTGTACTGCTGCAGCTTTGCCTGATTATTCAGCACTACTTTGAATGCCAGCTGACTGCTCTTACAATTCTGTATTTGACAGGCAAATGTTGATTAGTGAAGAGTAAAATGCAAGCAACAAGACAGACACTTTTCACAGGGCTATAAACACTAAGATCTTAAATTCCTGCAGAGACCACAGGCAAAGAAAATTGCTTTCTATATATTAAAATTTGCTTTCAGCAGTCTTCTTTGAAAAGGAAGTCTGCCTGGTAAGTGTAAAGAGAAATGAGACATAGGATCAGAGTATGATAGTCTGCCATATCTATTATTCCCTGGCCTGTAGCATGCATCTGTAAGGGTAAGGTCAGAATTATTTGTTGTAAATAACAGCTTGGAATTCAGTTGGTGGAAATGAGATCAGACTTCATTTTTTTAAATCTAAGTAACCTTGATAGCTGATTAAATTTGAATATGAAAAAGATAAATCTTGAAGGCTTGTTAAGCTGATTAAGAAGTACTGCAATAGAGTGCTGTTATAATTATGCTAGAAAAAGACCGTTCCCCTTGATTTACCTGGGTCTTTTCTTTGGGTCTTATGTGAACAGGTAGAACAGATTTCTGACCCTCTCATTTGTCTTATATATCTTGTGGTTTCAATATACAAATTGTAATTCTGTGCCTAGCCAAATAAAACTATTCATCTATAGTCCCAGTCCAGTTCATGCATCTGGCCATATTAAGGGCGGCAGTCTCCTAATGTGTTATTTCTGTGTAGATTCTGGTCATCCCTCCAAGGTCTTTGCTGGAACATTTCTCGTCTTTCATTAATCTCAGAGTCTGCTCACAAACTTGTCTCAGATAAATAAGGCTGATTGAAGACTTCGACTAAGGCAACAGTCCCTAGGTGTTTTTAGACCAAAGTGGTAAAGATCAAGCTGTTTTGGCTTGCAGGATTATTTGTGACTTTTGTGAAGTTAATAGCTTGTCTCGAGGTTATTCATCCTAAGGAGGATTTTCCATAAAAAAAAAGGGCGTGACCTACCTGGACACTCCTGACAAATAGGAGCCAATAATTTAATGGGCCTGGGCATGACTTACCCTCTTGTTTCTGAATGTTTTCTACTGGACAATGATAATGATGTACATAGGTGGGATAGTATGAAGGACACTGTCTATTCTTGTAGCCTACTCACTTTTTCGCAGTCTCTAGATTTTTAGCTCTCTGTGGATTTATGCGGTCTCAATCCCATAATACCTAGGAACAATTGTTTATTGATTTATTGTCACAATAGCCTTCTCACTTTCTAAATTTTACTGAGAGCAAATTACTGAATGTTCAAATTTCTCCTAGGAAATCCACAGTAGGAAAAAAACTCAGCTCTGGTGTCTTAACCAAACAAAGTTTCTTTCTCTGGAATTCCTTTCAAACACTTTGTTGGGTTATTAACACTGGAGAGGAGAAGGAGAAAATGTGTGTATGACAAGTTACTAACTTGAAAATTAAATGCCTTCCTGAAGATGCAGGTTCTCAGTTCTGCCGAGCTCTGCTAATAACACCACAGAAGAGCAGCAGCACGTTCTCTGCTGCTGTTAAGCTGGATTGATGGGTCTTAATTAGGTTGCAAACACCAGAATAGTATCATATGAACTGGGTGAGGACAGCTGCCTGGCATGCTTATTTTAATGGGGAATGTGAAGCTGACTGTAGAGGGGAATTTTCTGATGTCTTTTTAGGGGACAACTGTGTGGAAATGCTGTTGAAAACATGAAGGTATAGATCCAAAATGCAGAACTGCAAGATACAGGTAAAAAGAGAATAAAAAAATTATGTTAAGATGCCATGCACTGAGGTGTAGATAATAAATACAAGATGCATTGCAGTTCTGTCTAGAATTGGAAACTACAGCCATAGAGGCTGGAAAAGGGAAAAAGCTGAATAAATACTGCAGTTGTTGCAGAAAAAGATCATGAATCCAGGATAACTCCTGTTTATTTTAGGATTTTGAAAAAGTTTGACCTTGAATGTAGGATGACTCTTACCTTGTACCTTTGTTCTTTAGCCGCGTTCTGGCATGCACACCCCTTCCAAAAACACACACACACATTGTCAAAACAGGGCTGTGCAGAGCCGTTCTGCACAGGCTTATTACTCGAAGCCTCTGCTTCCTGCAGCTTAAGTCAACAGTGTCTTGTTCTCAGCTGTATGTCCTTAGAGGTGCGACCAGAGGCCCTGATGATGGCTGAATTTCTGCCAGCACCACAGAATAGGTGCAGGATGGGAAACATTGTACGGGTACAGCACAAGCTGCTGCAAATCCCCTGGTTTTGTGTAACTGCTCTCATGTAGATTGTCTCCCCATGGCTCCTGCAGGATTCTGCAGCGAGGGGTTCTTGTTGATAAACCTGACTGCAGAACAGGGATGCTTTGCTTCCACTCTTTTTTTTTTTTTGTCCCTATTGCTTTTGAGATGGAGTTCCAGGCAAAGTGCTAATTTTTGTCCTCCAAACTCTCAGTCCAAACACATGACAAGGCATTCATTCATAAAATGGATGTACAGTTTGGGGAAGGGAAGTATTTTGTTGTATATTCAAATCTGCTGAATTGACAGCAGTCAAGTATGTGCAATAGATCATTCTGAGCTTTAGTTCCTAAAGTATGAAGTGCATGTAAATCCTAGTATCCTGCTCAAGTGCAGAACATACACAGGGTATCACCAGCCTATCAGTTTTGGAGCCATGAGCTCAACAGGAACCTGCCTGAAAAAATGACTGCATGTAGCACTGCGGTGTGAACATAACCTTCATTTCTGGTTTACTCAGGCTCAACTCACCTGCATTTATGTAATTTATGTAATCAAATGTCTGTGCTGAAGATTTCTTACTACATACAAGAAGCATCCTCATGTTTGCAAAATTTACCTCATGGGTGTCCAATAATCAGTTGGTCTTGCTCCGATGCCCTGGGTTGCTTTATCCCACAGACAGTGAAACTTTGCATTTCCATAGCTGCCAGTCTCTCTTCCTTCTTTCAGCATCTTGGCTCTCACAGACAGTTACAATTTGATGAAACTACATGAAATTACCAGGAGCATCTGTACCTTCATGCTGATCCTCTTTGGTGGATGGTGCTTTTATACAGATTGCTCAAAGACAGTGACTTTTGTCCATTCTCTGTCATTTCTCAGCAAAAGAGTTGATGTACTGAGCTGGAAGTGAAGAATTTAAGAGAATTTCCTTCTCCCTTCCTTCCTCTGTGGTGGCTGCATTAGGTACTAGCAGCCACATGGAATGCATTTATACTCACATGACAGCCCACCCTTCTCTTTACCTGGGGACTGTACCCTCCCTCGCTGGAAAAACAAAAGTCCTCTTTTCTAGAGCTTTTGTTCAGAAAAAAAATGACAGCCTTCCTGTGTTTTATTAACACTGTAGATGGTATTTGTTGGACAGGATATGTACTTATTGAAATATCTGTCTCCTGAAAGGGTTATTGTTCTCTGATATTTTCTTTCTGTTGGGTCACCAGAAGTTTATTCCCCTATACTCTTTCATTAGGGTATTAGGGTGGGTTTTTTTGGTTGGTTGGGGTTGTTTGGGGTTTTTTAATTTTCTTTAGGTTTTTTTAGGGTTGAGGGCTCTTTTTAAAGTCTCATATTCTAGTTGCAAGCTGTCAGGGCAACACCACAGTTCCTGGAATTTGAAGGATAATCCTTTGAAATGCAAAAGTTGACCAGAATTTACAAAGACAGAAATTAAGTTACTGAAATGACTATCAGTGTCAGCATCTCAGCTGAATGGGGAAAGACACTCTCAGAAAAATACATTAAGAAAACACAAACCAAAGACAGGATTTTTCACAGGGAACTATCATCTTTTCCACTCCAGATCTTAGCCATTGTTTTATATTAGTTGTGCATGATTTTTATTTAACTCACAGAAGATATTTAGTTACTTCCACTGCATTCCCATTTGAAAATGTCAGTAGTTTATTGTGTCATCCTATCATGAAATGATGTGATGCAAAACCATTTTAAGAAGTTTGATCCCTTGGATGTTCTGTTTAGTGTTTGTTTTGTTGGTGGTTTTTTTTTTCCAACGTAGCTTGGACTCCATATGTAGTAAAGTCTGAACATATCACTGCAGTGTGTAGCATTGAATGCAAAACCAGGACCTATGATCTGTGGAGTACAGTGTTCAAAGAGTTGTTTTTCCAGCACAATGGGCAGTAGGTGAAAAAGAACATCAATCGGAAACCCACAGTGGAGTCATACAGACATCCTGGTCAAACACAAGTTCCCCATTTGACTGATAGGAAAACCAAAGCACAGGAAGCTCATATCACCAGGCTGCAGGTGTTTCCAGGGCAAAGACTATAGTTTTATGGGTCTGCCATAGAAATGTCTGCTGCACTAGGGCTGTGATCTCTAGGTGTTGCCATAACACAGATAATAACACAACACCAATAGTAAAGGCAGAGGCGGGAGCTGGACTTGAATCACCCGATTTGCAGCCCCAGAAATTCCTTGCTACTTTATTATGCTTTATCTCTTCATACCAACTGGAAGTGCTGGTATGTTTCTTGGAGGATAGAGATTGACAAGCACTAGCTGAGGAGGAGAGCTAGGAGATAACGTTCTGCTGTCTTATTTGTTGGCCACACTCCCTTTGGACTGGTTCATTTTATTAATGCTTTTTCTTCCTATTATTGTCTCTTTCAGTAAAGCGTTATAAATTCTGACTATTTTCCTTTGAACTGATTCCTAATCCATGTTTCTTGTTTAGGAAAATCAAGTGTATTTGAAGGTAAAGTTAGCGTTTTCCTAATATCTCCGCTGCTTTGTTGTTGTTACTGCTCTGATGTGGGAAGACCTATTGGCCACAGACATAACTCCCTCTTTACACACAGCTGGCAAATGAAAACAATATCAGAGCATCTCCATGACACACAAGGCTTTTATACAGTGATGTTTCAGACTTTACTGCAGTTTCCTTTGGAAATGCTTAAAACAACTACATCTGTTTCCTTTCATTGGGATTTTGTGTTCCTTAAGCCAAAAGGAGGGGATAAAACTCATTAATTCTGAACAATAATTGCTATGTCCTATATAAATATTTTTTAGACTGCAGGTTTGTTTTTTTTTTTTCTTTCCACTAAAGTTATAAAATAACTTGTCTGTTCAATGTAACGAGAGTTCCTGGATACTTCTACATTGCTCTGTTATGCACAAATACTTGAAGCAGATTTAAACAATCTGGCTCAGATGTTGGTATCAAGCTAGCAGTGACTACACAGAAAGTAGTACAGGGCCAGACGCCTAACGGCAGGAGAGAGCACAACATGGGTTTAATTTACCAAGTTTCTCAAGTGCATTTGCACCCTACATTGACTGTCAGCCTGTCATAGCTAGACTGCTACCAGCAGTATTCTTCCTAAAAATGCAGTGGAGACCCACCTCCTGTGGCAGACACTGTAGCTCTGTCTCAGCCAAGGGCCAGCAAGCGCCTGGCAGCCTTCTGTGGCACACTGCATAAAAGGTGGTCAGCACAGCTGTAAGCCAAGAACAGTTTCTTGAAGGCAACCTACAGTTTGCTAATATTACTGAGGTGTAAAATCGATTCGTGCAAGCTACAACATCTAATCCAAAACAAAAAAGAAAAGCAATGCCATCTCTCCCCTTATCTGAGGACTGGGTCTCCCTCTGGATCCATTTTTACTTGTCAGGTCAGTGCTTCTAACAGATATGTACAGCTGTGTTCCCTGCTTAAGCAATAATGTGTTATTCATCTCTTAAAATCACTCTTAATCCAGGCCAAGATAAAGTGCAAATCAAAGTACTTAAAACATTCAGAGTAGATGATACATTTAAAAATGTTTATAAATAAAGTCGTAAAAGAAAAAAACAACATGCAGATGAGGCAGCCTCTCAGAGATTGTGTACTCACTAGGAGCTTGCCGCCTGCCCAAATGACTGCCTGCTTACTCCTAGTTCTGGGAAGGCAACTTTTTCTCTCCTGACTGGAATGACACTAGCTTTCCATCTAGCCCGTGACACTTCTGCTGTGCTGTGTTATCCTCTGTTACTGGTAATACTGCAGATGCTACCTTCCATGAACTTTTTCTTGCGTCCACATTTCAGAAGTCCTATTACTTTTCTGAGTTTCCTGAAAAATTCCCATAATACACTGCTATCCTATGTCTTCACATGCGCCCTCTGCAGCTCTCTACAGTACATTTTCTAACTTACATGACACATGCATTGGGCTGTCTCAGAATAGAATCATTCTAGCATGTTCTCTAGCGTGCTGGGATAAGAGGCACACATTCATGATCACAAGAGGAATCCACCGGTGTCCTACAATTTCAGCTATATGAGGATTTTCCCACCTTAATTCCTGTTAGAGCTTAAGACAGCAGGGAAGTCTTTCCTTCCACAGGATACACCTCTGATGACATACGTCAGAGGAAATGGAAGAGTGTTGGGGCACGTGTCACAGCTTTTGATTCATTGAAAAATGGTATTCAAAGTCACCCATTTGTTTTTGGAATGTTTGTGAGAATTTTGATATGGACATGAAAGTCAAAATGCACAGGCAAGGAGTGGACTTCCTTCATAGGCTAAAATAAGTGTCTTCTTCTGAGGTGTCAGGATTTGGAACAGCACAGCACTGTCATATGTGGAGAGGAAGTACATCTGTGTTTGAAATACTTCTGCAGATAACAGGGAAGACATGAAATAATTGCAAAGATTTCCCAGAATGATGAGATGCAGGGCAGGTCTCAGACTAAACCCAATCCAGGATATTAGGCCTGAGACTAAGTTAATTTACTGAATATGAACATAAGTAAAATAAAAAAATCCCTTTACTGGTTAACTAGTCTGTTGTATTCATCTTAGCATCCTCATCCTTTATGATTTTCTGTCACTCCCTCTTCCACAGTGTAGCAATGTGCACACCCCTTCTTCACCCCAGAGTCTGTGTAGATACATCCCAGGGACCATGTAAAAAAACTACAGAAAACTGAGATATACAATCATTGCTGTGTACCTGAAGTGAAAACTGAATTTATGGGGAATGAACGGCATCAATGGAAATAGGTCATTTTAGCATTTATTTCCTTCTGACATTAAACAAGATTAAAAACTACAGAGCTAGATACAGCTTACTATATGCAGAGAGGGGAGAGCGGAGAATATAATGTTACAGCTGATACCAGATGGTAAAAATAATTCCTTAAGATGGTACATTTGCTTTCCATTTAACAGTTAATAAAACACTTGTTTGATCATAGAATCATAGAATGGTGAGGGTTGCAAGGGACCTTATAGATCATCTAGTTCCAACCCCCCTGCCCTGGGCAGACACCCCTTGCACTAGACCAGGTTGCTCAAAGCCACATCCAGCCTGACCTTGAAGACATCCAGGGATGGGGCATCCACAACATCTCTGGGCAACCTGTTCCAGTGCCTCACCACCCTCTCTGTGAAGAATTTCTTCCTGACATCTAATCTAAACCTCCCTGATTTCAATTTATACCCATTATCCCTTGTCCTATCACTACAGGCCCTTGTAAAAAGTCCTCTCCCAGTACCCTTGTAGGCCCCCTTCAGATACTGGAAAGCTGCAATGAGGTCTCCTCGGAGCCTCCTCTTCTCCAGGCTGAACAAGCCCAGTTCCCCATTAAGAGCTGTAGTAGTTTAGATCCACATATGTGAGGATACTTCCTTACTATTACCTTTCAGACATAGCATTCTTGACTGTTTTTCTTTCCACTTTCCTAATCTTGTATTACCTTTCAGACATAGTGTTCTTGACTATTTTTCTTTCCACTTTCCTAATCTTGTGGGTTTTTTTCCTATTTTAAATTTACTCCATCTCTGACACTCAGACAGACAGCTGGATTGTGGGAAAAAGTACACGAGTCAATGTCCTTGACTGTTCACACAAAGAAGTTACTCAAGCTATCAGCTATCTACTGTTGATGCTCTTTTCAAAGGATGGGCCCTTTCCTTATAAATCTAACATGAAGCCTTACCACAGCTTCAAGGCTCATGTGCAACACCGAAACAACAATTTAAGACCTATGGGTTTGGCCATTACTATTTTTAGGTTTAAGTGTCCATTACCAAGTCTTATATCCGAAGCTGACCATATTCAAGATTACTATAATCTACTTTGGAATGTTAGATATGTTCACAAAAACTGTTCTGGCACAACAACATTGAAAAAATACATCAATTCCAGGATTCACGTAGGAATTTACAATAATTTGCCTCTGATCATGTAGCAGTATATGGGTAGCTTTAGGAAGAACCCTTTCTTCTGAAATACTGCACCAGGCTTCTCAGTTTGCTGGGAGCTGCATTGCATGTTGTTAAAGGTAGGATGCCAGAACTCATGGAATAAGGTTGCTACTGTGTTTAGAGACACAGTTGTAACGTCAATACAAAGATCATTGTTTCCACAAAGCTATGTTGAATATAATGGGCATGAAAATAGACATAGACTCAACAGACTCAATAGACTCAACAACATAGACAGCTCATGCTCCATAGTACCTGGAGAAGGCATAAGGTGTAGGAAAAGACATCTTCAGGATCCTAGGAACTGCAGTCAACTAATTGTTGGAGGTTTGAGAAGCTGTCAGGGCAAAAATGCAATAGTAACTAGAAATTTCAGTCATCCTACTGGAAACGAGGTAAACATCCCTGAGGGAAGGCTAATCTAAATTGTAAATAAAGAAAATGGTAGAACTTTGAAAAAATGATGAAACATCCAAAGAAGAGAAGCAGATCTTGGTTTAGGCCTGAAGAGTGAGCAGGAGCTTGTTCACAATGTGTTAATTCAGAAACATTCCAGGTCAAGGATCATAACATGATGAAAATCCATGTTCTTCTCAGACAGAAAAAGCTAGCCAAAAAAACACCCTCCTCTCAACCTGCTCAAAAATACAGACCATTAGCAGTGAATTTCAGAAAAGGCAATAAAAGATAAGACAAAACTAATCAGGTGGAGCAACTAACAGGGTAGAACACTTCGGAGGTTGAGAGCAAGAAGACAGTTTAAGGGCACTATGTTAGAAGACTAAATGTTTTCTACCAGTTAATGGTTACCAATGCAGCTTAAAAAAAGCAAAGAAAAAAAAGCAATCAGGAGTAAAATTGTATTATTCAAAATTGGAGGTTATGCTTAAGAGGAAACTGGAAGAAAGCATAAACATTGGTAAGATAAATGTAAAGCCGTAATAAGGAAGGCCAATACGAAGCATGCAATTTACCAAAGGTATTAAAACTAAAAATAGAAACTCCTTCAAACTTCAAAAGCAGGAAACATGCCAGAGAAAGGGTGAGCCTGAAAAATGATCTATGTGTAAAAAGCATACTCAAGAAAATCAGACTAGAGCAGAAAACCTAAAGTTGACACCAAGGCTTTGCTGTTCACTGCGGAGAAGTTTACTGGGTTTTTCATACCAGGACCATTCTTTACAGAGAAAGAAACTGGAGATTTATCTCAAGCTGAAGTGTTGATACAAGGACTTTTGTGCCTAGAAGAAAACGTAAACCACACAATAACCGTTAATCAAGACCATGCGCTATTTACCTAAGTGCTCCAGAGGAATTCCCTGTGCAGGCTATGAATGAACTGTGGTGCATGATATATTGCTTAAATGAGTTCGAGCACAAGAGAAATATAAGGTGATAAATACAATGGAAAATTTAAAAAGAACAGAGTTAGTGCATATATGGATAAACATGATGTATCTAGGATAGGCTTGAAGAGGAGAATAAAGCCTTTTAGAGGAAACGTATTACCTTATAAATCTATTACAGTTCTTTGATCCCATCACTGAACTTGTAAATAACATCAATTCAACTGATGTAATCATTTTATCAGCAAGCATTGGACATCTCTCAACATAGATGCTTAAAGGAACTAAGCTGTCATAGGAGTGGTCACATAGAATATTAATTTTTTAGAAAATAAGGGGTAAGAATAAATTGTTGGCTTCTGCAATTGAAAGAGGTTACCAGTAAGGCCCAAGGGAGCTATACTGACTCATGCAGTTCATTAAATGAATTGGGAAGGGACTGAAGAGTGAGGTTATGAAGTTAGTAAATGATACAGAATTATTCAGGCTAGCCAAACTAAAGCACATAGCAAAGAGTTGTGGAAGGATCTCATGACACTGACTGGGTTCAGAAAAAGTAGGGAACAATTAAGTGTAAGAATTTATTGTCAACTAATAAAATTATAAAGCAAGCAGTTTAAAGCAAACAAAAGGAAGTACTTTTTCTGCAAATAATTAAAATGTGGAACTCATTGCCACAGGATGCTCTGGAGCCCAAAATTACTTTTAGAAAGTAATTAAGACAAATTCACAAACAGCTCATACAGCATGGCTAAACACAAATATGTAGATATAACTTCTGGCTGAAGGAGCCCTAAAACAAGTTACTACTGGAAGCTGGGAGGCAAAGCAGTGGAAAGGGCGTTCTATAATTGCACTGTTCTTATATTCTTAACTCTATTCTTACCCTAAGCATCTGCTATCAGCAAAATTATAGCTAAATGAATGCAGAGTTGTAAGCACTGTCTTATAAGAATTTTGAATATCCAATTCAATTTGCTTCTTCTTTGTCTTACCCATCTGTTTGTATTTGTCTCAACTTGTAGGTTTGGGACATGTTTATTTATTGTATGTTTATACAGCAGTTAGTGCAATTAGGCCCAACAGCATTTAAATTTCAACTCTGAGCTTCCAGACATTATTACAATATAAATGTTGAGCTACCTTTCACAGAAAAGGCTTGTTGTAGTACAAAAACAAACAAACAAAACCCTCTGTTGAAGTAAATTAAATTGCAATGTCAAGCACTTCAGAGTTCAGAAAGATGATATTTAAAGTTCTCCAAGCAAGCTTGAACCTTTGCAGTCTAAGCCTGGAAAAGCTATATGCAAATGGAAATTACTGCACAGAAGAGAAGCAATCACCTGTAGGTGCCATGTTCAATTCAGTCTATGTATTCATCTATAATGTTATACACACATTTCAGAGAACAGATAGTCTGGGTACTCTGTTTCTCCCTGGGGTCTATCTTTCTTTCTTGCAAACTTTTTATTTTAAAACTTGGATCTCTCTGCACCAGGGCTGTCTAGTTACTGAATGCCACTTTCTGAGTGCCGTTCACCTTATTTTAATATAAAATAAGGGCTCCCTCAGCCTGCTGGCCACAATTCTCCTGATGCAGCCTAGGATACAGTTGGCTTTCTGGGCTGTCAGCGCACACTTGCTGGCTCATGTCCAGCTTTTCATCCACCAGTACCCCCAAGTCCTTCTCCTCAGGGCTGCTCTCTATCCTTTCTCCACCCAGCCTGTACTTGTGCTTGGATAACATCGTAGAATTATTTACCTTTACCTGACAAACCTCTGATGACTAGAAAATGTACCAGTGTACACACAAATATCCTGCTGA
>NW_010223799.1:21716-31670 GCF_000690775.1 Eurypyga helias
TTATGGAATCAGGTGGCTTTGTAAGACTGAAAGAAGGGTTAGATACTTTTGAGAATAAGAATAGCATCTGCAGTTATGCTAATGAGGGTAGAAGAAGATGAGGCTTACCAACTGTTGTGCTTCTGGGCATCAGCTGTTCACTTACTGAGGTCAGAAGAACTTGCTTTTTTGACATGTTTAAATGTTGGCCTGTACCGTGAATTTCAGCTTATGAATTTGAAGCATCTGAGATAAGCTGATTCCAGTCTTCATACCAGATGATACAACAAAAACGAACAGTAAGTTGCATCTTCAGGGTAACATTGCTTTTCTTTGTGATCATGTTTCATGCTTCTAGATACCACCAATGTCACCTGCTGCATTAAACGAAATTCAACCTCTCTATTTACATGGGCCATGAACTGACAAGAAAGGGGAGCTTTGCACCATTGCCAGTCCCTTACTACCTGTATAGGTCTGCTGTATACCTGTCAAAGCATAATTGAGCTGAGGTTTCCTGCTTGCTCCTCAGTAGCCCATCAGCAGATCTCCAGGTGGCTCAGGAAAGCAGACAAGCACATTTTTGCTGCTGTAACCATTGATTTTTAACCCTCAGACCATGAGGAGCAGGTTGCAGGCAGGCAAGGCCGGATGAATTGATTCAGGGACCATCACCTGCTTCCAGGATCCACACATCCCTGGATCTCTCTCACTTAACTAGCTATATCTTTATCTCATAGAAACATAGGCCAGAGAGGTGGGATAGATGAATGAGACAAGTGGCTGTCTCTGAGTGCAGTCCTGTAAAGTACTGAGCTCTCACAGCTCCTGTTAACCCCCCTGTCCCAGACTCGTGAAATCCCAGGTATCTCTTTGGATCTGGTTCATTGTTTGCTTACCACTTTTACTCTTTCCTGGTTACAGACCGGCATCTTGCTATCCTTACTTAAAACCTTAGAAATGAAACATAAGCTGAGGACAGGCTCCTGTCACACCCACAGGCTTTCTGAGTTACAGCGTAGGCTGCTCAGGCTTGATTCTCTGTCAAAAATATATCTCAGCTGCTCACTGGAATGAAAGAAGTTAGATAGCAGCACCCTATTCCATAGGCACCTTGTGAGATCGAAACCATGAAAAATTACATGTCACAGAAGCGAGAAACAACAAGAGAGATACATGTAACTGAAACAGGTCTTGCCTACAGGACTTTTTTTCTCTTACCCTTCAAGAAATAATTGGGACCCAAGTATACATGTGCTGCCACCGCAGCAATCTCTGTAGTTACCAAAACTGTGACAATCAAAACCCATAAATCCAAGTAGGAATTAGGTGCTAACATGTCTTACATGTTTAATAAATGAGGTGGAGAGCTACAGGTCTCTTCACTGAACCCCAAGAGGACAGAACCCCCAAGAAAATCCCCAAATGTTAGTTATATCACTTCTTGTTAGTTGGGATGTGCACACTCCTCAAACACAAAATTCCAGCAGGTCCATGTATGATTCTCAAGTAGTATCTTCAAGGAGCACATCCTGGCATGCATATATCCCTGTACCATGGGGATAAAAATGTGTCCTGGAGTTATATATCCCATACTTGCTTTGAAAACAAAGTCAACTTACTACGTTTTAGACACGTGACTAGCAATCTTAGCAAAGCATGACCTTGTAAAGGTCAGATAATGTGTGCAGGTTTGCAGACTAATCACAGACACCCACAAGTCACAAGAAACCTATGCAAGGCTGTTGTCTGGCTATTTCTTTGTGCCATTCCTCACTATTTTTAGAAATGTCTGCCTTAGCTAACACAGAGATTATTCTGCATTTTAATTTGCAATTGCTTTTACATGTACTCTAATTAGTACAAGGTCAAAAGGAAGGCTTTTGAAAGGAGATATGAGGTCTTTGTTGTCACCAGATGACAGCATGTTGAAAAGTTACCAAAATGCCGTGGCAGAATAAAAGCGGGATTTTGCTTTTTGTTTTGCTCCTTAACATGAATTGCTGAGCGTTCAGGATTTCTTTGGATCAGGGCTCAGTCATCACTTGCAAAGTGAAGAAATGACTCCTTGACAGGAAAGGGCAAACCAGATTCTTGTTTTCCTTCAATTGTATCAACATTTACAGTGGTCTGAACTATCGCCATTGTAGTTTAAACCCACAGGAAGGGGGTCTGGACAAGGAAATCTGTGTGACAAAATACCCTCACACAGCTTCTTAGGGTTTTTTGTAGTTTTCTTTTTTTCCACTGTGGGACAGGCTTTCGATCCTGGGGCTACGCCAGTGCACTTGTCCCCAAATCCTAAACTGGGAAGAGGTCTTTTAAGCTGTCCATCGGCTTTCCATCCAAATTGGTTGCAGTATAATTTCCCTGAAGACTAGCTGCAGGAGATTGGGATGAATCCTTACCCTTGCAGGTCTGAGGGGAACACAGGGGAGGGTCAAAGGGGAAAAACAGGTTGATGGGGTTAACCTGAAGCCATTCCCTTCCATGTGGGATCAAAAAAAACCCCAAAAAAGCAGGGAACAGAGATCCTGCAAATCAGCGCGAGAGAACATGAGGCAATGTGACCAGCAACTACTCAGCGTTTGGTTCCACTTAGGAGCCATTTGTGCACTTATTTAGGAAATTTTAGACAAATCTTTGCAAGCCTAATTTAAAGAAGCCTCTCATGAGTTTCACTGTATTTCCCTGAGTCAGTATTCCAGTACTTGGCAAGAGATTACAATAAAGTGAAACATTTGTCAATGTTTTCCGTATCCCAGTGGTTTTTATATTTTGTAATACACCAGGACAAGACAATTTGTGATGAATAAATGAATACTTTTCTTTTTTCATGCAAAAGAAGATATAAAATCATGTTGGAGCGATGAAATCTGCTTTTATTTAAAATAATGGCACTGTTGCTAGTTTTGAATTATTGAGGACCAGTCGTATCCTGGAGGATTTTCTCACTTTTAATTTGGACAAAGCTCCTCCTTAAACTAATGCACCCACTAAAAACACAGGAAAAAAAAATCAAGATTTGGTATTAAAAGATTAAACCCCAGATTTTCATCAGAAGATGTGTGGCAGAAGTAGATATGGGACCCCAGGATTCCTGGATAAAGTTCAACAAGTGTCCGTAAAACATCACCATCTGATTAACTGTGTCTTTAACTGCCTGTGTCTCAAATACTGTTGTTAAACTACAGTGTGTCGAAGTCAAGGGATAATGGCCTGGCTTGTACCTCATGGGAACCAATGGGAAATATGTCATATGGCTCAAAATAACCCTGACACAAGGCTGAAGTCATTAGGTGCTGGGGTCTTTCAGGGGGAGATCAGAGCCACTCAAGCTACCTTGAGTGTGATGGTAAATGAAACCAGCCGTCTCTGCAGAAGGACCACCCTTTGCCCTGAGGCCAACTGGCGCAACGCAACTATAATGAGCTAAATTGCCTTACTTTGACTGCACCCAAAATGCCTTTGGGGAGTGGTCCTTGTCCTGTGCTAATTCCCAGTTGTAGCTGGGCATTGTCTAGATGACTTTGGCAGGCTCTTTCTGAGTTCAGGCCAAAACGCTGCCAGACCTGTGCAGAGATAGCTGGAGAATTACAGCCTTGCTCCTGGTTCTGTCCATACTCCTATACCTGGAGCGAATGCATTTCCCTCTTCCTACTACCAGCGTGCAGGACGAGATCACCAACCTTCTGATTCGTCCTTGCACTCTTCCAGCTCACGAATGCAAGACAGACCACTAGATCCCCAGAAGGAAGAGCCCTCACCCCCTTGCCCAGTATGCATGACGTGTTGGAAATAGCAGGAAGTGTTTCACCAGTGCAGTTTTCTCTGTAGGCTCTACTGTGTCACCTCCGTGGTGGCAGTGGCATTGCAGACTAACTTCTCATGCTTCGCTCACAGGAAGCTTCAAGACATGTTAGTGGGACACCATGGAGAAGGTGGTATATTGGCAGCCCAGTCTGTGCATCGTGGCTGAAGGTCATTCCAGGCCCTCCATTCCCCTAATGCCTGTGAGCAAGAAATTTAAGGGAGTAAAACCCAGATTATTTTTTTTTTTTTAATAGCACAAATAACTGTAACAAAATTTGGGTCCAAATCCTCAAGAGCACATATACTTTTGCTGGCAGCCCCATGCACATTTACTGGGGCAAGAGTATCTTAGTAGTGTCTGCTACTTAAAAGAACAGCAGTTACAAGGAGAACTAGCCACTAACATCAGTGTCTTCGCTTTTATCTTCAAACAACAGATGGTGTTAATCTGGAGCTTTGCATTCCTGAAAGTGCTGGAATCATGAAGCAACTTGCTTCCAACAGGACCCTGAAACACAATGTAATGCTAGGGAAAACAGTTAAAATGCGTGATTGGAGCAAAATATGCTCGCTGTCAAACAGATTTGGAGTGAAATTCTTATCTCTCTGCAAGACAAGCTGACAACTGTGGGTCTCATTCTGTTTTCAGCCACACTGTCTAGGTCAGGAGTAGCTCGTGTGAGTCCCTGAAATCTGGAGTAGCTTCAGTGACTGATATGCGTTATGACAGAATAAGACTAATAAATCACGGTTGCATTCATACACCAACTTTACACTGGAATAAGTACACAGTGCTCTGCAACTAGGTCACATTTCAGTGGGGTTACTACAGACTTACTTCACTGTTACCGAGATCAGGATCAGTAACTGCCTGGGATGAAACGTTAAGGTGACACTGAGTCAATTTCTTTTGTTTTCATGTGGGGAAAACTAAAATAAATAGCATGAAAGGCCCCCGCATTATTAGCTAGTGTGTTTGAAAGAATCCTGCCGTTGCGTTTTATCTTTTCTTAACTGCAAGCCAGAACATTAAAGATTTAATTATTTAGAGAAAGGGGGAGGGGAATTGGGCCTTTTGAAGAAAGTCCCACAAGTTTCCAAACACTTCAACATTTCATCGTGGCAATCAGCCAGATGCCAAACAAAATGCTGCTTTCCACCAGGGATCTGACAGGTGGCCTTTCCAAAGTTTACACACTGAAGTGAGAGCTGATGTTCTGCTGCTTATTTTTCTTCTTTTTAACTTATTCCTTTATTGAAGCCAGACTGCAGACATCTTTCCACGTAACAAAAGATAAAATCTTTCCCCGAATATTTGGGGATTTTAGTATGCTTTTATTTTATCCATATCTACTCAGGGGATTATTATTCATGTGTTCAGATGAAGAAATGTTGGGCTGGCAAGAGAGAGAAACACATACGTACGCAGGGAAAAGATAAGCTAGTTGAAGCATCACTGATAATACAGAATCGGATACTACCAAGCTACAACCCAGGGAAAAATCCCACCTTCCCCTCCCTCTGGCCGTGAAGAAGGGTGGCATCCCAGCCCTGCTCATCCCCTGGCTCGTCCCACCCCCCCGGAGCAGCTCGACCCAGCTCCATCTGCTTGGGGCTCACTACCTGCCATCCACTGGCACACCCAAGAGGCCCCTCGGGGAGAAGATGAAGCAGTCTGTGGTTGCATTCCACTTTCCTTTATCTCTTCTTTCTCTCTGTTGTCCTAGGGCTACCAGATGTCTCCTCAGAATTTCCTGGATGCTCTCAGAAATCCTCTAAACTGAGAGAGTATCAAGAGAGAGAAAGTGCAGAGGAAAAATGGAAGTTCGATAGCTCTAAGTTGTACATCTCACTTTTCTTGCTCCCATCATGTGTGGTGTCCCTACATACACAGCAAGGTCCAGGTGAAGAGATGAGAGGAACCACAGATTCTTCCACATCAACAAATTTCTTGAAGAAACAAGAACCACAACTGATTCAATGGGTTTGCTCAGGACTGACAGCTAGGTTAGCAAAGCTCATGTCTGACTCAGTTTAACTCACTGCTGGTGCCAGATCTTGACAGCCCATAAGGGAAGACTTTGGAGCGTGCCTTTGCCCATATTTATATCTCATTTGGCCATCATGAAACAAAAGGAAAGGTGGGATGTATTAGATAACGCAGTATATAATGCACAATCATCAGTGTTTAAGAGGGAGATTCTGGCCTAAGAAAGGCCTAAGTCCTGACCAAAAATTTTGCTTACTGTTGGCAAGCAGCAACAGGGTTTCTTTCCCCCTGTTGTATTCATGTTCCTATACTGCACTCTTTACCACAGCATCTGAGCAGTTTCTGAAACCTTCCCATGCGACTGACATCTGGCCTATCCCGTCTGTTTTCTCACCATTCCCCAGAGAAGGAAGACGTCAGCAGTGAAGTGCCTTTTTTTTTGCTAGGGATTACTTTAAACTGTTGTTATGTATGTTGAGATGTATTTATACTATAGAAGACAAGGTCAAAGAAGTAGCTTTGCACTTGAAGCAGGCAGGAAGACAGTGCTAAGTCTGTGCAGGACCTCAGTTCCCAGGGGATTTTATTCCACTGGCTTAGAACAGCACATATGAGCCTTATTTTTATGAAGGAGAGTCCTCTTCTGCCAAATGGGCAAGGTTGTAGCCCACAGAATTTCTCTTATATACAAGTATGTGTGTATATAAATGCAATAGAAGTCTAGACATCAGTCAGGAGTGCATGAAAACAATGTCTGTGTTTGAGTGGTTTTACTATGCCAGAATGCTATAAAGATACCTTTCCAATTAGAAAATTAAAAATCAAAATATGTGAGCAAGTATGCCAATGAACATATTTACTACATGCTATGAGCATTTTGTGCGGAGCCAGATCACAGAACAAAATCCTCTCTTCTCTGAACATTCAAAATAAGCTAAGGGAAGTGAAAATATGGCACCATCATGCTGAATTGTTTGTCCTTGGTCATAATCCTCATGTTTTGACTAGTCCTTTCCATCTGACCCTTTGTTTTCCAAAAAATCAGAAGAGGGTACCACTGGATTTGTCTACAGGACTAAGAAAGGCCTTAAGGACTGGCAAGAAAGTACACTTCAGTGTCACATTTTTGTTTAAGATCTCAGCTTCAATCCATTCATGACAGTAGCAAAATAACCACTGATTTCAGTAGTGTAGCTCAAGCACATTGCAAAATAAGCATAAAATTATTTACAATTGTTAGCAACATTCCACGATACTTAGAGCAGGCACAGAAATGCTTGAACTCCTCTGTGAGTAGTAAATAAGCCAATATGTTTTTGCCATCTCTCCTCCCACCCCACACCCTTAAGAACCCTAAAAAAAAAAGAGAAGAAATATAATAAAAGCAACTCAACAAAGCAGGCAATTCCTTAGGAATTTTCTTGCATTCAAAATCTCTTTGAAATTAGCCAGCAACGAAACCACAGGCCCCTTTGTCCTTTTGGTCTTACAAAACATCAACAGAGAGTTTTCTGTGCTCAGATGAGGTAATCACAGGCAACAGGCACAAAGAAAAGCAAATAAAACAATTTCAATTGCCAGAGCCAAACATGCAATTGTGTATCTATAAAGGTAATTACAAACCAGAAGATCAGTCATGGTTCTTGTTTCTTCAGATTACCATTTTGCCCTGAAGAAAAGCAATTATCATGTAACTAATCCTAATACTTTTAACATTTGCTTTACATATCGGCATCAAATCTGAATGCTCTTCTTTTTTAAAGCATCTGAAGTGTGTATACTGAGACAAACATTATACCTCTGACTGATTTCTAATTCAGGAAAGCGTTGGTCTGAAACCCACTGACGGCAATGGAAAGAACTCATAGATCTTTCTACTGCTGATTCATAATTTTTTATTTAACTCTTCTTATCTATTTTTATGTCGCTAGCCTCTCTCGCCAATAGACATTGTAAGTGTAAGAAGCAGGAAGCTGAGGGATTCCAGAGACAGGCAAATATCAAAAGCTGACATAGTTTACTGTTGCTTTTCAGCTTTACTGTTGACATATATGAAATAAATGTCTTTACTTGTTGGAATTCATGGTGAAGCATCTGGTCAATAGTTCTGTCTATAGTGATAAAATAACCTGGGTATCTCAATCCAGGACCCAAATACTTGGGGAGTGGCACCTAGTTATTACCTTTCAGTGCAGGCTGACCTCACAGGGGATCCCTTTCCCTAACTACTTGGAGGGAAACACAAACATGCGCCCTGAGGCATAAGTGTTTGAACAAAATACCTCATAGAAAACTAACCTGCTGCCATCTACAAAGCTTGATGAAGAATCTCATTAAAGAAAATAAAAACACTTATAAAAGACTTTTGCCTCCATATGACATTTGGAATACATTCAGCCTTTGGAAATGTTCACCATACATTCAACACCTCTCAAAACCTATGACATTTGCTGCGGGGGAGAAAGAACTACCAAAAAAAAAAAAAAAAAAGCCAAATCTGGCTGCTTTCAGTAGCTGTAGCTCTCAGGAATCAGATCACAGCTGACAAACCAGAAACAGAAATTACTGTTATAACTTCAGTGGATGTGATCCTGATGAAACCTTGAAAGGTGGCCTCATTTCAGGGTGAATAACAGACCTCAGATCACACTTTTCAGCATTTTCCCTACTAACAAGCAAATCTCCAGGACAAAACCAGCTCACAAGCCTCTCAAGGATGAGCTGTTGAGTCCATGAAGGAGCAGGCCAGGCTCATTCATGCTTGATGCCTAGCTTGTGCTCAGCTCAGCACCCACACATAGGTCTAAGCCAACGGAAGTCAAGCCAGCAAGGATATTTTGGCACCATTTCCTGGCAGCCACAGTGATCTCACATATCTATTATGTTTTCTTTTTCATACTCTGTGTATTTAGTCACCTTTGTTGGCTGATGTCCGATTTTTTGGCTTGTTTCACTATGGCTTGGCTGTACCTTCGATCACTCGGCTTGCCCAAGTCTAGTATCACTTGATTTGTAAAGCTGCTGCAGTTTCTTAATTGGACAGTTATAGGCTGGAATCTATTTATGAAAGTTTGGTTTTAGCATTTCATGCTGCATATGAACTGTTTGATCATTCACTCATTCAGCTTGTTGAATACAGAGCAGGAGCATATACAGGAATTTGGGAATAGGGTTGGGGGGAGAAGATTGATCAGTAAAGGTCATGAAACCCTCTTCAAAGTACCAGCACCATTAGCAGCTCAGCACATGAACAATGGCAGAGTTTTTTCAGGTGTTCTATGGCAGGCATCATCTCATTTTGTGTGTATTTTCCTTTCCTGTATAATTTTTAAGCTTCCTTTGCACAGGACCCGCTTACGGTGTCTTTCCATACCTTAGGCGTAGGCAATGGCTTTTACCCGAGAGAAAGGTCTCAAGAGATCACACAATGCAAAGGGCTATGCATGACATCTGCGTATCCCCCTTCCCCTAGCAAAGAGGAACTACCGGCAACTGCTGCCCCCCTCAGCCCCTTGGTTCCCACTGCCCTGTTCAGAAGGCTACACGACACAGCAGTACCCAGAGCACCTAAGCAGCACAGAGTACAGTCACAGAGACAAGTACTGTGCCTGGCCTGGGGAACCCGCAGACTAGGAAGGATCATTTCTTATTTCCACCTCCTCTCCTTTTCCTTTCTCAAAGCCTTTCTGTTTGCCCCTCTCATTGCTGCCTCCATATTCCCCTTTCCCAAGCCAGGCTGCCAACTCTGTCTCCTTCAGCTGTGCTTCCTTTCACCTCCTTGGTCACTTCCACTTCCCTGCCTGCCTGCCTCCAATCCCCTTGGGCAGGTGAAGGAGTGGTGTGAGGAAGATGAATGCACCTATGGAAGTTTTCAAGATGCAACACAGGGATGCTTGCCAGCTCACCAGAGCAGCTCCTTGCGCTCATCAGCAAAGTCAAATGAAATGCAACAGGATGCAACAAATCAAGTAAGGGAGAGAGTCCTCTTTGCCCTAAGAATCACATAAACATGTTGTAAAAATGCTTGGAAGAACCAGTGCTTTATCCTGCTCTGTTGTGTGTACTGTGGTGAACTCTTTCTCGACTGAAAAAGTATAGGAGCAGGAAAAGTATGAATGCCTCCTCCCTCCCAGCTCCCAAAATGTGTGTTTGTTGTGGTTTAACTCCGGCTA
>NW_010223800.1:0-6292 GCF_000690775.1 Eurypyga helias
TATGAATCTATGATTCTAAATCACCTAATGGTTTTTGGAAGGCTGTCCTACATAAACACAATCAGTTTAGATAAGTTCTGCTAACAAACTGTGAAATAAGTCACTTATAAATATACAATTTAAAACACTATATTTTATTTCAGGAAGTGCAGATCTGAAACAGTACTTTCGTCCCCCTGCCCTAAGACATTTGGAATTATTACATTGCCTTTTTCCCAATTAATATTATTTTTCCTTTCACAATTACTTTATCATGCTCTTTTTTTTCTCTTCGTCTCACAATCTTGTTCCATTACTGTTTGCATGTCTCATCAGTAATTTTGCAATTATATTAATTTATGGTCTTAGTAATTATTTTAAATTATTTTGACTCACATACCTTAATTAATGGTACTCAATGAATGTTTGAACTTGAATCTGTCTTTCATTTCCATGTAGTCTGTAGCTAGCTCAGGAATTCATTACCAGTCCAAAAATACTAACTTGTTAAAATAAAATACTTTGGGAACGGATTGTGCTTAATATATTTAAAAAGCTATCCACGTCTGCCCTCTAGTGGTCATGTCTTTTCTCATTCACATTTTAGGGAAAAAAATACAACACAACGTGAGAAATAAAATCCTTATTTATTTTAGTTTATTTCATTTTGGGTTACAAATTCAGCCCATTTTTTTCTGTAACAACAGTTTTCATGCAACATTTCTTTAGACTTGTGCATTCAAAATCAAAGAATAATTTGTAAACATAAAAAGAAGTTTATTTTCCATGTCCATGATGGTATACAGTAATTTTAAATTTTGTTGCACTGTTGTTTTATTTATTCCTTTCAACGGATTTTCAATTATGAAGCACTGCAGGATGGGAAATCTTACCCCAACTCATTTGGAGCAATTTGTTTCAAATTTCTATTTTTTTTTTTTTTTAATTCTATAAAGAAGGGGAAAAAACCCCAACAACAAAACAAACAAACAAAAAAATGGAACAACTACAACACAAATCCAAAAGATTTTCCTATGATAATTATCTTATTATAAAATATTAATAACAGTGTTTTACAAGTTAGGCCTGTATAATTCATTCTTTAAAAGAAACAAATTCCTAGCATAACATTAGAGAGACTCTTCCCTACCAGCACTGTCCTTTCCAGTAGATTCATGCTTCCAGGCTTGATGTCAACTAAAAATGTCACTTCCAGGCTGGTAGCCAACTCTAAAAATCCTATTTTGGCCCTAGGAAGTTTTCCTTTTCCCACACCAATGAGGTCTGTCTGACAGTTTGTTAATCCTGTCAGCATCTGTCTGGTATGCAAGTGGCAACTTCTGCTGCAATTCTGTTTATTGTGTCTGCTCCAGACTGCTGACTCTTCTTGAACCTACTCTTCAAGTTCGGTTGCTCCCAATAGAAAGGGGCAGTCTCTCCCACTGGGTAAGGCTCACCTGACTCTCACTTGCTCTTTAAAGAAGCATAAAATCATAAAATAATTCCAGTTGAAAGGGACATCTAGATATCATCAGTCCAAACCCTCTAAAAGCAGCGCCTATTTCAAATTTGAACTCTTCCCTTAACCTGCTAGTTACACTCTTAGTAATACAGCTCAGGATGCTCTCGACATTCATTGTTACTTGACTTGCATAAACACTGATATCTGCAAAACTATTTTCCATTCAGTGTTCAGTGTTTTCCAAAAATCTCCAGCATTGCTTATACCCAGCCACAGTGCCATACAGAAAACACTGGTGTGGTTGCATCCAAACTCAGCCTTATAATCTTGATGCTTTTTTATGTTGGCTCCATCCCTGACTATGACAACACTCCTTTTGTATCCCTTCTTCACCTCACCTGAAAAGCTCTTAGCTAGTTAACCAGCCATTCCCAAGCAGAGCTCTTTGTATTTGAGCTTTTCCTGAGTTCAGAATGCAACTCTTGTCTCCCACTTCCTGTAATTTTTAAAGGACTTGGACCCATCACAGCTCTTGCAACCTATGACATCACAGCTCTGTAATCTCAAGGGGATCATACCTTTAACATCACCTAAAGACTCTTAAATTCTTCCTGTCTGTTCCCCATGGTGCATGTGTTTCTCTAGTCAGTCAAGCTGGGTTCCCAGTCACGCTGCTTTCTCAATGGAAATGAAAGAGCCTCCCCTAGCATACCTTCTCATTTCTCTCTAGGCTTTGTGTAACTTAAGGCAGATTAGGCAAAGATACCCACTTTAAAACATGGATCCTGAATTTCCCCAGCTGTTCCTATTCCTCAAAAAGGGTCCTGGGGACAAAAAGACTGGCACATGACACCAGCTGTCAAGACTACAGTATGACAGGTATCATAGTGCTCACGATGGTATCTTATGGTGCTCACATGGATAATCGATGGTATCGTTGGTGCTCACATGGATAAGCAGCAAGACGTACTCCTCCAAGGCCTCAGAAGTTCAAGACTACCAGACTACAACTCCACCCATTTGAACCTTCTCCATTGTCTGGCAAAAGAAAAGACGCCACCACATGAGCTACTATGCCTTCCTTCCTTACACTCAGAGCACTGTTCTTAACCTTGGTATGCTCAGAGTTTACTTTGATGGTATCGTTGGTGCTCACATGGATAAGCAGCAAGACGTACTCCTCCAAGGCCTCAGAAGTTTCTCCACACATGCTGGATACAAGGCCCTGAGAAACAGCACAACCTGTTAGACAGCCCAGCTGATGAGCATATGGTGCTTTCACCATCAACACACCCTTCCAAGACAAGTTTCCAAACAAAACCACAGATAGCTCTGTCTTTGTGGCAGTGTATGGATGATACTTGGCTGTCTGAGATGCCTTCCCCAGTGATAGCTTTTCACTCTCATGTGTTATGAGGACTCAGTTCCTCTTCTGTAAGAGCACATCTGCAAGAGGAGAAAAACCTTATTCCCACTGCCAGAGAGCCAGACTTTCAGCCTGCCCAGCCTTATAGTCTCCAGGCTTTACTGTTTCAAGTACAGCCTTAGCTCTTCTTCCCTATCAAAGCACATCTGAAGCTGTTGCACTTTCAGGGTCTCTTTGAAGAACTCATCAACCTTCTTTCTTTTCAGTCCTGCTCTAATGATTTGTACCTAGCTGGAGTTTACCAGCATGAGGGAGGGGGCCACAATCCCAGCCCAGTCCCAGGTAGGAGTCTAGCATTCCCTGAAACCTAGCACTGGGAAACTCTGTCCTGTCACAGAACTCGGTAGGGTAAAGCCTTCTGATCTGCCCCGGCAGGTGAATGCTCAGTGCCACGCAGGACTGTGTCCTGTGGTGTGTTACCACGATGGTTGTACCAACCTTGGCAATCCCTTTACATTTCAAGCAGTCAAGACCCCTGCCCTGACAAGTTGACTGCCAAATCCCTTCTTGCTGCCCATGGTTGCTGTCATTCCTAGCAACACTTATATAAACACTCAATGGTTGGATAGTAGCTCCCCATGGAGAAAGGCCTTGAAGGTGTAGCTCCTCCTTTAATCAGGAAAGAGCAAACAGATAAAGAAGTCTATTTCTCTGAACAACGAACAGCTGCTATACTAACTATACAGTTTCTGTTTGCCAGCCCTGTTTGGCCTTCTCAATATAATATAATTGGGAAGGGGGGAGGAAGGAGGAGGAAAACATTCTATTGTGCAACAGCCACTTCAGTATTTGCAGTCTGTAGTGTTTCATTTGTATGCCACCATGTATATTATATTGCTGTAAAAAAAAAGTGACAAATCTCCTAGGTATGCAGCACAACAAAGATTGAAATACTGTTTCAAATTAAGGTCAAAATGTGAGAAAGAAAGAATTCCTAAGAACAAGAACAGACTGCCTAAAACCCAACATAGGAAAAAACCCCTGAGTTTCCAGGCTAAAATAGCAGAAGTAATGAGGATTGTGTCAAGTATGCTTTTATAGAGTAAAATCTGTACTTTGGTTATGCAGGTTAGTTCTTTCTCAACTAATATCAGCAAAAAACTCCCTATTGGTGAAGATAGGCTACTCACCACCACTAGCGCTGTTTATTATATGCTAATTAAATCTTATTCAGTGAAAAGTTTAATCTATACTTTTCAATCAGTTTCTGCCAATTGAGTGTATTTTAAGAGACCTTCTCTGAGAGGATTCAGACATTCCCATGTGGTGTCAGTATTCATCTTCTCTGTAAGAGTTAGCATGTGCTCAATGTGTTGACAGTAAGAATTTCTGATGCCCTGCACTGCTTTTCAGAACTTTCGTTTCTGTGATCTAACAGCATACTGCGGTTTTTTTAGACAATGTCAGATGACTTTCAGTCTGTTTTTCTCGTGGCTGCCTGATCTGCATTCCTGATAAGTGGTTCCTAGGTTTGCAGCTTGGCACACGTTTTCATGCTTGGCTCATGCACACTTTGTTAATACCATCTTTTCTCTTTCCAAATGGTAACAGAAGGGGAATTCTCACACCACCAGGCACTGTTCTGTTACTAGTGCAGAGAAGAGATGATCGAACAGTGGTGTAGCAGAGGACTACTGCACCACTACTGGAACAACATCATCAGTTACTTACCGCTTATTTATATAGTGTAAAGATGACCTATATTATTCTTCTTCACATTTTTATTACCATTACAGGAATTCAGTGATTATTGTATGCACTCCAGATCTTATCACTTACTCTCCTCCTCACTGTTTTTCAGCTGACTGAATGAACCAAGTTCTCTCTCAGGAATTTGACGTAAGAGATACATAAGAGTAATTGAAATTTTTTTTTTTTAGTTTGGTGTTTTTGTTTGTTTGTTTGTTTAGTTTTGGTTTTAATACTACAGTTCCTGTAAACTTAAACAACTTTTCATATGTCTTAGAACCGGAGAAGAGTATGGATGTTAACACACACTTAGTCACCTTCACTATTCGATCTTGCTCTTCTGCAAGACTCAGAGCTTGAAGAACTGTTCCTAAAGGCTTCTTTCATACCAGCTTGTGTAAGGTAAAATTCTTGATGAAATTTTATGTTCTTTTATTTCTCCTAAGACTAGTTCAAATATGAAATATAAAAACATCATATATTTAAATATGGTACCCTCATGTTCCTCAGTAGCTATGAAATGGGACTTTACAAGCTGTATTTGCATTGCTAGGGAATTTTCCTCACTATAGGACCTCTCTTCATTTTGCCAAGTATTCCAGATTGGTTTGCTTCTAGACTGCCTGATTGCTCTCTCTGGGATGGACTACCTGCATCCACTCTATAGAGCACTTTGCATAGGTCTTCTCTAGGTCTCACATGGTACATCTGTGGAATGTATAATAATGTATTATTACATACACATAATAAATATATTACACATAATAATACATTATTATTACGTGGAGGAATAGTGCAAAAATTGTAAATTATATTAAAGCAGTAAAGTACTACTGAGAAGTAGTGTTTAAATAATGTGAGCCTAAGAGTGCTAGCTCCCCTAGAGCTGTGGGACACCAAGTGGAAAGACAAACTCACCTGGACAATGGTCCTGATATTTACTGATATGTAATCCCCAAAACAAAGAACTGTGAGTTGAGGGGTATTTGTGATGATAAGATTCTCTCTGCTGTGCACCCCAGGGGTTGGAGACTTCCTGGGCCATACTGAGACATATATCAAACATTCAAAATCCCTGAAATGAAACTTCCTTGAAAGGGGCAGTCCTCACTAAGTGACAAACATAAAAGAAGAACTCAAGTGCCACATAGTGGGAACTTATGGATGACCACTCCTACAGACCAGAGAGCCCTGTTGGCTGGACCAACACTGACCATCGCTCTCCTTGTCTCTCTCTCTCCCTCTTTCTTCTTCTTCTCCCTTTCCTTTAGTCCATTTACCTTTCTCTAGTAAATAACAAAAGCCATAAACCCCACATATGCATGGCGAGCGATAAGCATTTCTGCCATCTGGTTGTTTGCCAATGAGCCTAACTATGGAATGAAAGTTTTTGTTTACCTACAGACCTCAGGTGTTGGATAAGTGTGGCCAGCAGGTTTAGGGAGGTGATTCTGCCCCTGTACTCTGCTCTTGTGAGACCCCACCTGCAGTACTGTGTCCAGCTGTGGAGCCCTTAGCATAAGAGAAAGAGAAGAGAAGGCTCCAGGGACACCTTACTGCAACCTTCCAGTACCTGAAGGGGCCTACAAGAAAGCTGGTGGGGGGAAAATTTACAAGGGCCTGTGACAGGGCAAGGGGTAATGGGTTTAAATTGAAAGCGGGGAGGTTTAGATTAGATGTCAGGAAGATGTTCTTCACGGAGAGGATGGAGAGGCACTGGAACAGGGTGGCCAGAA
>NW_010223800.1:6320-12362 GCF_000690775.1 Eurypyga helias
AGGCGTGATGAGGCTTGGAGCAACCTGGTCTGGTGGAAGGTGTCCCTGCCCATGGCAGGGGGGTTGGAACTAGATGATCTTTAAGGTCCTTTTCAACCCAAACGTTTCCATGATTCTACGTACCTTATTCCAACTGAGGGAATCAGAAAACATGAGTCACTTCTCCCTTGTCTCTGGATGGGATGTGAGAACTGTGGTATGAAGGAAACTTGGATTGTCTGAAGTGCAAGGTCTTCAAAACAGTGTTGGAGACCTGTATGGAGTAAAGGTAGCCAACTGGGATAGCTTTTCTGGATTATGCTCTTAGGGAATAGCTCTTGAAATGAAGTTTGGTGAGTACTAGTTAATTTGCTGCAAAGGGGAGCCCTTGAAGAATTAAAATAGATCTAGTGTGGATGTTCAGAAGCCCACAACTCCAGGAAGACCTGTGAAGTAAATTAGGTATATTGCTTCATCAACAAAGCCTTTATAATAATCCAGTACAACAGACACATAAACGTAAGGCCACGGTATATGAATATGGAGAGGGAACATATAAGCATCTCCTGCTATCATATGATGGAGGTCATTCTGTATCATGGTAGTAGTAAAAGGCAGAGGAAGTCTGGGCACTAGTTACACATATAATCAGCTCTAGTTTAGACAATATTAGAAATAAATTTTTAGTATATTTTACTTCCTCATTTAGTACTGCTAAACTAGTGAAGCTGAAAATGAAATTTGTGTATTTGTTTTGCCTTTTCCTTGAAAGAGGTTGCCAAAAATAATTTTTCTCTGTTGTTGTCAGCAGTAAAATATGTGCTCTAAATAATTTGGTTTTAACCCCACCAGATGGCATTGTTCAGAGGTTTAATTAAATTCTGACAGCATAATATCTTGTTAAATTATGGTGACAATTAAAAAGGGAATGAGGGAGAGTAAGAACGACAAGACTCATTATTATTCCTCTGAATTGGTAAGCCAATCAATAAATAACTTTACAATCGTATAGAAGTTAGATGCCTGGAAGAACATTTTTGTTTAAGTGAAATTTAAATTATAGATTCTCAGTCCTTGTACACTAGCAGAAATACTTCTTTCCAGTCTCCAATGTTTGCCTTGTACTGTGAAACAAGGAAAAAAAAACCAAAGCCCACAACTATTTACATCAAAATCTATTTAAATGTACCCCTTTCAGGCTAGCTGTTGAAAACTTTTATCATAGGCAAAAAGGTGATAGGAAGTAATTTTATGCTATGCAGTGTACAAGCTTGGATAGATTTCAGCAGCTTAGAAGTAAATATGTTTTTGAAAATGTTTGTTTTTCTATGAAATATGCAGGTGCTAGAAATGTCTTACATTAAAAGATTGGATTTTAATAGAGGATTTTGCAAAATAAGGGATTGTCCCCTCTCTCTGCACTGGTGAGACTGCACTTTGAATGCTGTGTTCAGTTTTGGGCCCCTTACTATAAGAAAGATATTGAGATGCTGGAGCATGTCTGGATTAGGGCAGTGAAGCTGGTGAAGGGTCTAAAGAACACATCCTGTGAGGAGCAGTTGAGGGAACTGGGGTTGTTTAACCTGCAGAAGATGCACCTTACTGCTGTCTACAACCTGAAAGGAGATTGCAGAGAGGTGAGTGTTGTGACACTCACCTGTGACAAGTGATAAGACAAGAGGAAATGGCCTCAAGTTGTGTCAGGGTAAGTTTAGTTTAGCTATTAGGAAAAGTTTCTTCACCAAAATGTTTGTCAGGCATTGGAAGGCGCTGCCCAGGGAGGTGATTGAGTCAACATCCCTGGAGGTATTTAAAAGACGAGGATGAGGTGCTTAGGGGCACAGTTCAGTTGTGGATTTGACAGCGTCAGGTTTAAGGTTGGATTTAGAGGTCACTTCCAACCTAAATGATTCTATGATTCTATAGGTCTGTGAAAAGAATATTGTAAATGCAAGAAAATTACATAGGTTAGAAAAGAAATGTGAAAGATAAGAAACTTGAAGTAAGATCAATTTTTGGCTAACAGAAAAATGCTCAGAAAATCTATACTGAAATAGAAGCTGTGAAAGTATTAGTGCAAGTAGTCTATATACTTGCCTTGTGTTTACTCCTCATGTCATGTTGTAGTCACAGTTCAAGACATTACTGAGCTAGATGGACTATTGTTCTGAAGCACTATGAATTCCCATATCTTCCTAATTATTTTATTTTTCCCCAATATTTTTTGTGAAGGACATGTTCTAGAACTTTTTTCAGTTTAAAAGTATCCTTAAATACCCATATGAAATCTATAGCACAACTAAAGAATGTCATTCCTTAAAGGTCATAATTGTAGAAATATCTTTTAACTTTCATCTCTTTTACAGATGGATTAAAGTTTTATTGTTGCTTTTTGTTTTGGTGGGATTTTTCTTGTTTCTTGTTTTGTTTGTGTTTTGTTTTGTTTCTGGTTTTTTTTTCTTTCTTTTTTTAGGGGGGTGGCGTTGTTTGGCTTTTTTTCATTTCAGGGATTATACCTTAAAAGGTTGTTGA
Organism: Eurypyga helias; assembly: GCF_000690775.1. Classification (NCBI taxonomy): domain Eukaryota; kingdom Metazoa; phylum Chordata; class Aves; order Eurypygiformes; family Eurypygidae; genus Eurypyga; species Eurypyga helias. Next base: position 8,832 of record NW_010223800.1, read on the forward strand.
TACGGAGTCCATCTTATTGAACTCCTAAGTTATCAGCATAGTTGGCAAGACATAACACAGTATATTTGTGTGTCATGACACATGAATTGTTGAATCATGACCTTGTTTTCTCAGCATTTTCATTTAAGTAGACCAATAAAGAAGAGAGAGAAGTAAGCTCACACACAACGTCTTCAAGCAGCAATATAAATCCAGTTTAAACTTCTCAGCCACTTATACCGAGAGTGAAAACTACAATTATATTAATCAGCTCTTCAGAAACAGTTCAAAAGTGTCTTGTCATCTAAAAGTTCATGAATCACAAAAAATATTTGCCAGCCTGTCAAAGGAGGAAAAGATTAATGTTTTCTCCTAAATATCTTTCAGGTTCAAGTGAAAGCTGTAGGTTCGGAAGAGGAGGTTGAGAACAGGATGGACTACGTTGTCCTTGCTTTTTATTGTTTGATGGTATTTTATGCACTCTGCCTTTACACACTTGATGACAGTGTCTGTAAGTTTAGAGGTATATGAATTAGTGGATGACCATGGTAATTTGTGAATAAATTTCAGTTTTTGCTGATATAAGAAAAAAGCAACTGCAGACAACAGGATAGGAGTGATTTGTGGTGGTTACTTATTGCCTCTTGCAGGAGTGTTTGACATTTCGGACTGCATCCCTTTGGCAGAATAATGTTCCAATCTCAAGTGGGTCTTGTGAAAGATCATTTTTCTACAAAGAATAGAAAAGAAAGAAGTGGGTGATAAATACTAGGACTAGCATACTCCACTTGCTTAAGTGCTTCCATAATGAGACTAGCCATAACAATAGTAACTAAACCAAATTTTGAAATGACAGCAGTTATAAGTTATAGCTCCACTTCAATAGCTTGGATCACTGCCTAGCCCCACATAGTAATATCCTAAATCAGTATCTAAGAAAAGTTTCAGAGCATACCACCTCTCCCATTTTGCTTTACAGAAAAGTAGTCTAGGAATGAAGTCAGTCAGGAGTCCTCAGTCCTAAGATTAAGTACTCAGTACTAAGATTAAGTCTGGAAATTTGGAGGATCAGGCCTCTAGGATATGCAGTGGAGTGAGCAATAGTAGGATAGCAGGTAAATGCAATCCAGAGAGAAAAAAAAAAAAAAAGCCAAAAAAACACACATTAAAGGAAATGCACACATTATATTCATATTTTATATGACAATTTTTCCTAGCTTCTTCAATTTGCTTTTAATTAATGCAAGATTTTTTTAAAATGTTGACAGTTCCATAAAGATCTATGATGCAAAGTACTCTCTGAGGCAATAGTATGTGTCTTGGGTAACTTGTTTGTATTTTCTGCATAATTTCATAGATGCATATTTAATGAATTCTACTTCTTTCAAATGGAGTTTGTAAGTAAAAACGTAAACCATAAGCAGTAGTAATAATTATTAACTAGTTATTCATTAGTTGTTCGAAATTAAAGATGTGTTTTCTATGTGATATAATGAAGCAATCTCAACTAAATTAGAGAGTATTTTTTTCTTCAAAGGAAAATGACAACATTTTTTCTCACTTTCAGTTATAGCTTAGAGTATTTTGTGAACTTGAAAGTCTGGCCTTTTTCACTATGTTAAATACAAAAAGAATTTAGACCTCCTTTTTTTTTTTTTGTTTTTCAGTCTGTTGCAAAGTCTCTTTAAGTGGCATTTGGCTATAAACGATATTATGTGTTGAGAATTTTGAACTGGACAAAAAGTCATAAAATATCCTGTCCTAATTATATTAAATAACTCTAGCGTTAAACCTCCAGTTGAACAAGATGAAAATCTGTTGATGAGAACATAGAGAGCACAGGTAGTTGTTCTTTTTATCATGTTCTATCCACCCTTCATAAGAGCCTGAGAAAGTAAATTGTCTAACAAACTGTATGTGGTCAATCCAGTTATTATTGAAATTAATAGAAACACTCCACTGATTCTGAAGAGAGATGAATCATGCTTCAGAGTCACAAAATAGAGTTTTTGAACTCAAGTATTGCATGAAAATATGAAAAGAGTTTAGGTGTTCTAAATTATCCATAGGTTAAAGACAAGTACCTAACTCCAGGAGTGTGTTTTGGAAAACACTGCTTAATTGTGACTGGTGGAAGATTCTTGCAGCTATTCTGTGATACTTCAGTGGAAGAAATTCCTTCCTAAAAGCTGACACAACAAAAATACCGAATCTGTTGTGTAAAACACACTCTGCCTTGACTCTATTTACATTGTAAAAAGCCCTTCTCATTTACATTCTTTAAGCAACTTCCTATCCTTTTATACCTCTCCTCACAATATTTTACACAAGTATTACCCTAAATTTACTGATTTCACTGTGATTTCTTCACAGTCTGCAACTAGACAGATGGAGTAATAAAATAAAGGAAGATCTATTTATTGAGTCCCAGGTTTAACACTGAAGTTGTTTGAAAGCAGAATTATATTTCCCCATTTTGGGCTTCTTGTTTATAAGAACACAAGTATACAGTAGAAGGATCCAGCTTAATTTTCCAGCTGTACTTTCAGTTTGCAATCCCCTGATGGGCTCGCTTGAAATACTGAAAATACGATATTAAATGCAGTTTTTCTACTCTACAGCATTAGAGGAAGTACCCACATTAGTTTTACACACATGCCGTAAAGCCAACAGAGGCTAGTGCGTTATTGACTTGATAGAACACATTGTACTTCAGATACATCAGCATAAATAGGGGACCTGAAGTATGGCATTCTTTCCAGACAGGTGTACGTTGCTAGGTATATTTTGGCCTTATACCAGCACATAGGAATATTCCTTGGTCATGCTGATCTTTATTATCCTGAGTAACTACAGCATGGTTCTTTAGCTGCCAAAAAACTGTTAAAGTGTTCTGGTATTATATGTGTTCTTATGCAACATGCAGAAAGGTATTATGCTATTTAAACCATCTCAATATGTAAACCAGCTAAGGATTCATAAGCTGTGTTTCCCCCCATCTGATTCTGCTATGCAGTCGAATATATAAGGCATGCATTTAGAATATCTAAAACACTGATGGAGAATGCAAACCAGAGAAACCAAGAAAAAGAAGAGGCACCTTTTCCCTGTTTACATAATAGGGTCATGATTAGATGTGCATCTGTCATTTCTGGATTCAATTGCTTAGCTGTAGGTCGTTGAAAACCACTTCACTTATTTTCTGGGAGAGTGGTAACTCTAGAAGGATTTGCCAGCAAACATTTTATCATGTTTTCTGCTTTTACAAGTGTACCATGTATCAGAATGATTGCAGGATTAAGGCTAACTCTGCAAGCTAATGAAGGCAGTTTTAGTAACAGCCAAAAGTTGATTTCCAGTCCATATTCCTCATATTATACAAGTAGCTAATTCGATAGCTTTTTAAGGCAAAATCCAAATTCATTATGGACAGAGATCAGATCTTCAACTTCTCTCTTTTCTGTGTTCACATTTTTTTTCTAATTTTCTAAATTAGGCGTATGAGTCTGGGCTTCCTTTCTGCAAAACTGATTCAATTTCAGCATGAAATGC
>NW_010223800.1:12393-19576 GCF_000690775.1 Eurypyga helias
GCATGTCACTCCTTCATCCAATGAACTTGTGTCTCATTCAGTGAGGATGCCCTGCTTAGAGAACACAGGCTGTGGGCTTATACTCTGAAATTTAGGAAGATAGAAAATACAGGTCTCCCACTTTCTGTCCAAAATATTTATGAAGGTACAGTTTCATTCATTTCCAGCAATGATATTAAATGAAAGTGGCTGTGACTGCTGTGTTTTGTGTTGAATATGATGCTGTCAGTCTGTGTTAAATGAGTTAGTAGTAAGCAAGTTGGCTTGATTGGACCCCTTTGGAAACAAACCCTGAATTTAAAAGGACATGAGGCAAAGGATAGATTGTGGGATACTCAGCCTTGCCCAGATAATGGTACCTGTCAGCATGGCGCATTGTGCATTGACATTAACATTACGATTCAGATCAGAACAGGATTTTTAGTTTGTTCAGTTTTTAAGTAAATTGTTCATTTGCCTGCACTTAATGTTCTAAGGTGAATGACACGTAGTGGTCAGAGGGTGTAGACAATGGACATCTTTTAGATTATACTTTACCACAAGAAGTGACACTGACACCTAAGACTTTTCGACTGCTGATATATTTCAGTGCACAGAATCAGGCTACAAACCACTTCAGGGTAACACACTGAACAACTGCATGTAATGTGGATGTCAGGTCCTCATCACCAGTTGTTTTGCTGTAATTTTCACTGAGTCACTTTTACTACAATATAGATAAAGTCTTACAGATGCAGAAGTTGTAGAGCGTAGGGAACTTCATCAATTCAGGTTAAGGTACCTAGGGAATCTCTGCTGTCGAAGTCAGTGAGAGGTGTTGGGGTTTGGATTTTGGTGGGGTTTTTTGTGGGTGTTGGTTTTCTTTTTTTTTATGTTTACACGTATATTTAGGTCACTAAATTTTTTTTTTTTTGTACAGCCTTAGAAGTTTATAAGAATGTTTACGTGTAAACAGAGATGGTTCAGCTAATGAGATTATGCTTCTAATGTTATTTTTAAGAGACATAGCCATAACGTTTTTTTCTGTAGATTGGGTTTGCATGGTGTCGGGGTTTAGCCTTATTCGGCAATTAAGTATGGTCAGTTGCTCTACCACTCCCCCCTCCTCTCCCAGCAGAAAAAGGCTGGAGGGAAAAAAAACAGGGAAGCTCATAAAAGTTGAGATAAGAACTTTTTAATTGCATAAATGAAACTTACAGTGATACTAACAATACTAGCACTAATAAGTAATTAAAACAACAGAAAATAGAACATATGATACAGGATCTCACCACCCATGGACTGACACAGCCAGATTCTAAAACAGCAATCAAAATCCAAGTGGAGAGATAAAAAAATAAAAATGATGAGCCCAGAAGCAAAGAGAAAACCCCAACCTCAAGCCCAGGAGATCAGGGAGAAATAAGATTCCAACCTCCCCTCAAAATCAATCAGCCTAGCAAAGAACGCTGCTTCCCTGCTAAAATCCCATCACAAAGTGAACAAAGGGAGCTACCAGCAAAGCTATCTGCTAGCCCAAGACAACCCCCAGCCCTTTCAGACTAGCAAACTGACCACTGTGCTTGACATATCATGGAATGAAACACGATCCTGTGGGATGAAACCAGATCGGTCGGCTAATGTAGGCCAGCCGGCTTTCTGTAGGAGAGCAGCTTCTTCCTGCATGAAACAAGCACGCATGGCAAGATTTAGTAACTAGTAGGGACTGCAGGGGTAGCTTCTGTGAGAAGCTGTTAGAAGCTTCTCTTAGAGCCAATGTCAGCCGGCTTCAAGATGGAACTACTGCTGACCAGGGCAGAGCCTACCAGCAATGGTAGTAGCATCTCTGTGATAACACATTTAAGAAGAATGTCAAGATACACCCTGCAGAACTGCAGACAGAAGAAAGGAGTGAGAATATATAAGAGAAAAAACTCTGCAGACACCAAGGTCAGTGGAGAAGGAGGGGGAGGAGGTGCTCCAGGCACCAGAGCAGAGATTTCCTTGCAGCCCGTGGTGAAGACCATGGTGAGGCCGGCTATGCCACTGCAGCCATGGAGGATCATGGTGGAGCAGAGACCCAGCCATGGAGGATCACACACTGGAGCAGATGAATGCCCAAAGGAGGCTGTGACCCTGTGGAAGCCCATGCTGGAGCAGGATCCTGGCAGGACTTACGACCACGCAGATGTCATCTGTTCCTGAAAGACTGCACCCCATGGAAAGGACCCACACTGTAGCAGTTCACTGCAGTCCGTGGGAAAGATTTGTTTTGGAGAAGTTTACAGACGACAGTGTCTTTTGGGAGGGACCTCATACTAGAGCAGGGGCAGTGAGTGAGAAGTCCTACATTTGAGGAGAAAGGAACAGCACAAACAATGTGTGATGAATGAACCACAACCCCCATTCCCTGTCCCTCTGCACTGCTCTAGGGGACAACATAGAGAAAAATCAAGAGTAATCTTAAGTCTGTGAAGAATGGAAGTGTAGGGCAAAGGTGTTTTAAGATTTATTTCTCATTACCCTACTCTGATATGATTGGTAACAAGTGAATTTTCCCCAAGTCAAGTCTGTTTTTCCTGTGATGCTAATTGGTGAATGATCTCTCACTGTCCTCATCTCGATTCACAAGCTCTATTTTCTCTCCCCTGCCCAACTGAAGGAGAGGAGTGATAGAGCAGCTTTGGTGGGCACTTGGCCTCCATCCAGGCTCAACCTAACAACATTTGGAAATGGGGTTTATCTTTCCTTGAAAATAACAGATGAAATAAGGAAGAATTAGAAAAACCTCCAGATACTGTTAGTTGTAAAGAATCCTCCAGTAGAGGGAGATAGAGAATAGGACTTCTTAGATGATGTATCAAACAATTTTTCTCAGTGGTAGTGTTCATAAATTTCTTGTCAATCTTTCTAGGATGTTTATGATAACTGTTAATAAGTTACACTCTGACAATATGTTCAAGAGAGCACAGACAACAGCACCCAAAAAAGAATTCAAACTATCTCCACTAACAAAAGGTGAGCGCGACTAGTTAGCAAATGCATTAAGAATCAGGTTCCTGCTTTCTTATCTCTCATTTTGGTATCAGTCTTAAAAGGAAATTCAGCTTTATTGGGTGTTTCCTGTACAGATAGACATTTGTAAATTTGTAATTTTGAATAAGAAGATAAATTATACAGTTCTTATCTTGAAATAGTTTATTTTAACATGCAAACTTTCATCTGCATGATTTGAGTCTTCACTATACTAATGGCATTGTTCTTGTTTATATATGCTTTTTATTACGTTAGATACAAAATAAATATTGCCACAAATTTTTCCATCTTTCTGTTCTTCTGTGAAAAAATGAGACCATTCATTTACTTGCAGGTTTCTTCTCTTCTGTGATCACTGCAGAAGCAAGAACCTGAATACATTAAAATTAGAGGGAAGACTACAGGAATGTAAGGAGTAAAATAAAGAAACATTAAAAAATATCCTTGTATTTATAACAGGAATATCCCATTTGTGGAACTGAAAATTCAAGGCCATTCCTAACCACATATTATGTTCAGATATGCAACAACTCAAAAATACCAGTAGGTAGCTTCCCAAGAAGTTATATATTTTCTCTGGGTTGCTTCCTTAAAACATCCACTTAGAGACAGACTGTTAGCCTTGCCTTAAAGTATTGACTCCACTGTTATGCAGAATTACAAACTCCCTTGGAAAGGAACTTTCTTCTAAAATGAGTCACTTGCATGCATTTCTTAAGAAAATTAAAAACTTAATTTTCTTTTTTCCATTCATATATCTAGTATAGATATTTATGGATTTTTTTTTCATTGTGACAGTTAAACACAATACAAATGAACAGCTGCTGTGTTTCTATAAGAGGGCTTGCATTTCATTCTGATTTCATGTTTAAAATAAATGGACCTTAAAAATAATTAACCTTTGAAACACTGAAATATTGAAACATACTTGGAAAACAGTGAGGCTGATTGGTCATTCCTGTGTAGGTTAATTCCTACCACCCATGGCTCATTTTCTGAGAAAAAGTTTTTATATTGGGTTGATGTGGCACAGTTTTGGTAACAAGGGAGTTACAGGCGTGGTTTCTGTGAGAAGATGCCAGAATCTGCCCCCATGTCTGATAGAGTTAATGCTAGCAGTCTCCAAGAAAGACTTGCTGCTGGACAAGGCCAAGCCAATCAGTGACAGTGGAAGAGCCTTTGTGATAATGTATTTAAGAAAGGGAAAAAAACCTGCTGTGCAACAGCAGCCGTAAGACCTGAGTGAGAATATGTGAGAGAAATATCTCTGCAGACACAACGGTCAGTGAAGAAGGTGGAGGAGGTGCTCCAGGCACCAGAACAGAGATTCCTCTGCAGCCCATGGTGAGGGCCATGTCAAGGCAGGCTGTTCACCTGCAGCCCATGGAGGACTACAGTGGAACAAGTGGGTACACCTGAAGGGTGATGTGACCCTGTAGGAAGCCCATGCTGGAGCAGGCTCCTGGCAGCACCTGTGGGCCTATGGAAAGAGGAGCCCAGGCTGGAGCAGGTTTGCTGGCAGGATCTGTGAGCCCATGGGGGACCCACACTGAAACAGTCTGTTGCTGAAGAACTGCACCCTGTGGAAAAGATATCTGGGAAGGACCCACCCTTGAGCAGTTCATGAGGAACTGAAGCCCATGTGAAGGACTTCACATGGAGAACTCTATCCCGTGGGATGGAATCCATGATGGTGCTGGGTATAAGTGTGGAGTCCTCCCCCTGTGGAGGAAGGAGCAGCAGAAACGACATGTGATGAACTGACAGCAATCATTCCCTGTCCCCCTGTACCACTCATGGGGAGAGAAGATGGAGAAAATCTATTGCAAAGTTGAACTTGGGAAGAAGGGAGTGGTAGGAGGAAGGTGGTTTAAGATTTGTTTTTATTTCTTACTATCCTACTCTGATTTGATTGGTAACAAATTCATTTACCCAAGTCAAGTTTGTTTTGCACATGACAGTAATTGCCAAGTGTTCTCCCTGTTCTCACTAAGAGCTTGATCACATTTCTGAGATGTCTGTCTGGAGAAGACATTTATTTTTCCCTCACTGTGTAAGCGCAAAGATTCAGTTTTGCTTTTTATTTTTTTCTTCCCCAGATAAGAGGAGGTGATCTTGAGATTTCTGAGCCTTTATGGAAAGAACTAGTACAATTGAAAGAACAGTTAGACTCAAAGGACAGGTTTCTTTGAAATCATTCTGAAGAACAGAGCAAAGATGTGGTTCAGGTCTGCGTCCTCTTTATCAGTACTGAAGCGCTCTTAGGAGCTCTGTAATGTTGGATGGATGAGAAAAAGGTCTCTCTCATTTAGAAAGTGGTAGGGGAAGACTGACCTTGCTTCTCAAGAAGTAAGTACTAGAAGAAAATTTCCTTGCAATACCACAGAGGAATGCTTTATCTTCTTTATCTCAAAAAGCACGAGTCTAAGAGCTGTTACAATATTCTTCTACTTCTTTGCCCACAAAATCTGCCTTACTACCATTTCTTCAAAGAAAGTTTTTAGACAGGTTTCTTTTAAACTTTTCTTTTTTTAATTCAATGTTGTATAGTGAAGTAACCTTTTTTGTCAGTAACAATAAGAATCAGTATTCAGTGACATAAGTAATTATCAGAGAATTTATTACGTATGAATGTATATATATGAAGACAAGGGAAGAGTCTTTAAAGTTATGTATCTTGCTCTCAACCTTTTTCACAAAACATAATAGCCTAGTTTTCTGTCAGTTACTGAGACATGAACTACTTTGGCAAAGGAAGAATTGTCATGAGTTGATGCATTGTCTTGTTAGCAAGAGTTCACTTAACCAAAACATTAGGGATTTGGAATATGTCAAGGACAGCGAATACAGAACATGTTTTTTTCTTACGTGTGTCTTGCTGCTCTAAAGGTCAATCAATGTCCCTCTTCTACCAACTCACACTGGGATTCTGGCAAAGCTTTATGACATAACAAGTGATCTGAATTTGTTGTTCTCCTTTATGCTAGAAGCCCCTGAAGTCATCGACCAAAGAAGAACATTTGTAGCTTTATTTACAAAGTGAGCATTCAAAATGATTTTCAATACTTTCTGCTGTTCTCTATTCCCTTTGTTGTTTCAAGCATAGTGGCATTGTCTGACTTTTTCATCAGCTTTCCTGAGACAAGCCAAAAGTGCAGTCCTGACAAAAGATCTTTTTGATGACAGAAAGAGATGCAGGAGAGATTGATCAATACAACAGAGGTCTTCTGTGATCTGAATGCTGTCAGTTTTTCTTACCTTGTCTATGGAGCTTGGATGAGAGAACTACCTACTCTTTTAGAAATAAGTCCAGGTGAAATACAAAGCAAAATAACTACTGTGGAGAAGGTGAAAGCTAAAATAAATTGTAGACTTTGCAATCATAGACCTTTAACAATCCTCATGTCTATAATATAACATTTTCAGGACCATATGTTCTAGTTGCATTAGTATAACTGTTCAACCCATTTCAAAGTAAGGTACTCCAGGTCTTACCAATTACCTAGTGAAAGGATTGGCATTTTCCTCTGACCTCAGAGTTCCTCCTTACAATGTAACTGCTGTACTGTTCTGTACTGCAGATAACAGTGTTTCTCTTTTCCACCTTCCACATTTCCAGACTGTCCACATTTTACAGCAATTGTTAACTGCTTTGGAAGTACTTCTTTTGTGTCAGCAACATCAGATTTAATGTAAATAGATTGTAATTACCAAGTTGTTTTAAACGGGCAAACGTTTGATTGGGAAAGCAGAGTGCTCTCTCTCCAGATTTTACAGTATTTCAAGAAATAGCATAATCCTCTCGACCACCTCATCTTAAGTAGATCTGCTGTTTCTAGCTTGTCCTACAATATCTGATCACTTTTGTCAGTTTGTTTCTCCCAGGTCTAAAAAAATAATGTTTCCTTTTCCTATTCTTCTTCCTTTCAGTGTCTCAACACTGATGCCCCAGTCATACAATTCCTACGATTGTCTTCTGCAGAGACTGATTTGTACTACTTTTGTACTTTTATGTACATTTACATAAAGTAAATTATGTTAGTAAACTTCAGAAATACAAATTTCTTTTTCTACAAAGATCTCTGTAGAACTAACCAGAAAAAAAAAACCAAGGAACAGTTACTTGTAACATGTGGAATATTGTATGTATATTTGAGAGCAGCCCTGA
>NW_010223801.1:0-30940 GCF_000690775.1 Eurypyga helias
GGCGGCGGGTGGTGACGGCACACGAGGCGGGGTTTGGGGCGAAGCTGGGTTTGGGGCGATCGGGGGGGCTGGAGCAAGGCGGAACGTTTGAAGCAAGACTTCAAAAAACCCACGGAAACGTTTGTTTTTTTTAACAGCATCGCTTTTAGAGACCGAACAGAGGCTGTAGAGGCATCTCTGAAAGGTAAAGCGCGTCTGCAGAGATACCTTGCCAGTTCTTTAGTCAGGCACCCATCCTGCCTGTCTCATAAATCATCCATCAGCCACCTCTGAGGACCCCTGCATGGTCACAGGAGCTTGAAGCCTGAATTCCAGTCTCTAAAAAGGCATCCTTCTTACTGACATAACCAATTAAACATTACCAATTGCTAAGTAAACATTAGTAATTACTAAGTAAACATTACTGACATATTTGACACCATTAAAGCTGTCAAAACCCTGAAAAGCATATTTCCTCCTTTTACAGATGTCCGTGGGGTCTCCAGACACGCTCCGTGAAGCCTGGTGCACCTGCTTTCATCCCTTGAAAACCATCTGATAAAATGGATTATCAGCTCTCCTGTAAACCCAGCAGCTGCCAACACAGCAGAAAACATACTCAAATTAATATTAGGGCTATGGGAAATTAATCTTCAGGTGTTCCAAAGCAGTGAATCAACGCAGGGGTACGCAAAGCGTCATTAGTAGTTCAGAAAGGAACTCTTCCACATTTGGTTTAAATCATTGGAAAGAAACCTATAGTTTCATTTATCTTTGGGCACAGCTCAAACACTTTGAAGATATATTAGGTCTGAATGTTCTCAAATGTTTATGTAACCTGATTTATGTACACTTGCACATGCATTTTTACATAAAGGGGTACCTAGTTCCACCCTGAGTTTTGTTCAGGTAGGAACAACTTACACAATAATTGGTTTTAGCTAGAAGAATACTTTTTCTTTTTTGGAATCACTTCATTTGCTGATTCTAGGTAAAACCCTGGGCTTACCGAATTCGGAACAAATTTTGCTAATGAGTTTAAAGCAGAGTGGGATTTCAGTCTGTGCCTTTTAAGGCAGATCAAACATATCTTCTAACTATGCTGTCATTAAACCTCATTACTGCTGTGTAGAAAAGGTTAGTGTCATCTTTTATAATATGTACCAAAGAGTCACATTATTGGCCTTCATCCTATACAATTCTTTCTTTGCTTTCAAAAGCAGCAGGACTGGCATCCTCCAACATGCAGGACTTCGGTATAGTCATCCGTGGGATGTGCTCTGTTCATCCTTCCAGCAGGTCATTATCACCCCAGGACCCTTACAGCATAAAGAGCAGCATTCCGTAAAAGCTACACTTTTTCACCAGAGTCATAGAGAAGTGATGCAGGAATTCCAGCGGGAAGCAGGGAGCTGAACTAGGGTGTCTCAAGCCTCAGTTATGGGTATTATCCTTATTCTCTTAACTGTGGACTTGGATGAATCTTGAAACAGCTGTTCAAGCTGGAAAACAACCTTATTTCCCTGCCAACAGGAAAAACTGTGCTAAGATAGGAAGTTTTGCAGTGGGATTTCAGGACAAGCTATGAGGGTCATATCATGTTGCAATCAAAGTCTGTCTTTTAATTGTGCATGTTACCTTGTTACCTCCCTGACTTAGACCCCTCCGCCCTCCTGTCTGAACTCTCCAAATAAACACTTTCAAAACTTTAGGAAAACTATTATGTATAAACACAGCTCAGCTTAAAAGGGAGTTGCTGACTCATGCCTGCACTAGCAGGGTAAGGCTTACTCCTAAAGCAGCAGCAACGAAGGCAGCAAAACCATGTGCAGCATGAGCAGGGATTGCAGCACCCGTATAGGAAAGCTCTTCCACCACAGTCCCCATATCAGATTTTTCTCAGCCACAACATCCTGTCTCATTAGACACAGGAATATTCCACTATCAATTTTACACTGTATTTCATTTTGTTATGTCAATCTTTTTCAATTTTTAGCATTTGCTTTTCAGATTGTTTCATATCTTGAATAAAAAATGAATGATATAAATCAATCTAAAAATGCCCTGTGTTTTTCCTTTTCAGATGCATTTGTCTGTTGAGCTGCATTGCAAGTTTAGCGTTACTGATCCTAGTAGTTATTTTAACTGCTGCTTGGCTTCAGCCCTGTTGATATATTGGTTATTTTTATATATGGTAGGCCATTTGTGTGACTGATTTTGCAATTCATGCTGCCTGCTGAAGGACATCCCTTGAAACAGACCTCATAGCTGTATTCTCAAGATGAAAGCAATTGGACAGAAGTACCTTTCTGAAAAGAGGGACCTCTATTACTTTTTTTTTTTTTCTGAATTGCTTGCTCAAGCCAATTGGTTGGGTTATTGGAAGAAATGAAACAGGGAAAAATTGATAGGATTTAGGTGTCGGTGTGTGGCATTAAAGCCATTTCTTATCCTTAGCAAATGGTGACTGTTGGATCAAATTCCAGTATATGGCCAAAATATAGTACAAGGGAGAAAATGATTATGCTTATCATGCTAGCACAGGGTTAGGGGAGGTGAATACAAGTGCATCAAAAAGCACAACCAAATTACACAGGGTTGTTATTTTAGGCCGCCAGTTGCTCTGTCTCCCTGGCCATGGAAGAAGGATGCTTCAATAACCATAATTTCACAGATAAGTTGTATTTTAGGGGCATTTTAGGTGTCAATATGAAAAATCAGGAGCTGGGCAGGAAAATATCAAAGGCTGGCAGCAGAAATAGACTTTACATTGGCAAGGAGGATTGTTTAGCTTTTCTGTTAATACAGGGTACAAAGATGTGACCAAAAAGCACTAACTTCAGTGAAATCACTGATTTAAATACATATAACCTGTGTGTGACGGATGTATGGTTATGAACCCTCAAGATGTGTAGGCAAACGTACAAGTGTTTGCCAAAAATTATGCCACAGACAGCACCGGGACTTGCCATGTTCTTAGGTACATCTTGCTGAATTTGCTCTCTATGAAGTTTTTGAGGATGATAGGACCTGGTTTTCTGTGAGGTTCAACATTTCTGGCCTTCCTCACTGAATACGAGCAAAAAAACCGTGGCACTTCATCAGGGCAGAGTTCTTACCTATCTGGTTGGGCTGTGCCTGATGGATACCTTGGGCCAAATAAAGCCCAGCTGGCTGAGACTGAGCTCGATGAAGACTGAGGTACCACAATGTGGTTATGGGGAAGAGGCAGCAGTGCGATATCTGTGGTGATGATGGATGAAGTATTGCTACCCGTCTTACAAGCAAGTTCAGCAACAGAGAGAGGTCATAAATCACAGATTGCTCTGTTATCCCAGGTGACATATGAATGCATTTTCTAAATTTCTGTTCAGTTCAGTGACTGCAACTTTTTCTGTCAGATGTGGACCAAAGTAAACAAGCCCATAACAAATAAATATACAACTTTTAGGAATTACAGTTGTTTTCTAAAAAAAAAAAAAAAAAGGAGCCTTGTTTATAAAGTCTCACTTTGAAATAGTCATCCATCTGGATGCACAAAGCACAGCATCTGCTTGCTCCAGGGGGAAGTGCATCGATTCTGAAAGGCACACAAGCAGACTTCTTTGTTTTGTTTTCCTAATTTTCAAGCAGAGTTATGTCCAAAAAACAGGAGTTGTTGTGGGGCTATTCTAATTGAAGGTTTTGCACCAGACTCAACTCTGGCACCAATATGCTCAGGGAGATTTCTTATGCCCAAGCCAAATGGGAAAGTCTACCAAATTCCACACTATTAAGACCAGTTCCCTACAGCGAGCAGAGATAAGACACCAAGCTGCCAGACACATTCCTAGAGCATCTTTCCAGTCACTCAAGAACACAGCTAACTTTCCCAGTCAATTGAACTCATTACAAAGCTTTTTGCAGGTATGCTCTACTTGGCTTCAGTCATTTCGTAGCTGTTGCTGTCATATTTCATCATCAGGATGCCCGAGGGACTGGATTTGAGATACAACACTGAGCGAGACATAAGGCATTTTCATTGGTCAAATATAAAAAAACTGATCCAGAATTTTGTGAAACACTGTCAGCTCAGTTACAAGCTCTGTATGACCACTCATTAAATTCAGATGAAAATGCCAGCTAATATCCATGCACAGTGAATTAAACCTAAATGATCTGATACTTTGCAGTGTCTCAGACTTCCTTTTGGGAATTTAAAGTTTTGTGACTCCTATCCAAGAAAAACATAGAAACAAAATCACATGAAGAACCAGTACATAAGCTCTATCATCGATTACAGCATCAGCTACCTTCATCCCAGAAAAAAATGTCACTACAGGACCAATACTCAGCATCAGTTCCCACTAAAATGAAGATTGATGTGATTCTCCCAGTGAACTGACTAGTTTATCAAATACCTAGTTTAAGCAAATGGTATTTTATATGGGACTCACTCTGGATTTTTGACACTGTACCATTTTTGTTCCATAATCTACCCTTACACTTTTATAAAAGGGTATTTTCCTTCAGAAGCCACCCTGAAGAGAACTTAGAAAGCAACAAGATTAAGTGACTTTGTATTTTATTGTGAAATCGAACTGATAGATGGATTCTTCTGTTTTGGGACAAGGAAGACAAGACACAAGGATGGGACAGTTCTTACACAGCATATGTGACATTTTGCTTGAAAACTGCTGATAACAAAAAACTAGAGCTAAGCTTCAAATATGACATTTGCATGTTTTCTCTATGAAAACCTGTTTTCTCAGGGTCGCAATCACTAGCCCACAAGGTAGGCAACCCATTTCAAGTAGGCTGAACCAGATGGGCAAATCTCACATACTGGCTGCGGCAGATGGGAGCTCAGGAGAGGGATCCCACAGAGACCCTCTATCTCAAACTTCTCTTCTTTGCCAGAAGCTCTGGGTTTTTTTGTTTTTATTTTTGACGTCTGAACAGATGGTTTATGAAGCTCTCAGATATAAAGGTTTGGGAAAGGATGGGCAAGTGGAAGTTAAAGGTGAGCTTCTTGGTGTGATAAGGGTATGTCCCATTGCCCTAAGAGCTCATCAAATGCCAGCATCACACAGGAAGCACTTCAAGTGCAAATTTTCTTTCAGGTGCAGGATTAAATTTGTGCATTTCTTAAACCATTTTGAATGGTTCCTGTGTGTTTCCATGTGCCCTGGAGAGACCATTCACAGAGCTGCTACCCAGCGTTAACCCAGATACCCTATCTTCAGAGAATTAATTACCTTCCACCCCAACAAAGCATCACTGTGGTGCAGCTTCACCTGTCTTACTGGTACCATACGTTTATGAGTATATTCCTAATATTGGAAGTGCTATAAAGGGAAATAACTGTGAATGAAAGATTTATTGTAATCCATTTTTAGCTAAGTGGAGAAGCTTTGTATTTTAAAAATAGATAGATGATGGATAGATAGATGATAGATAGAAAGAGTTATATGAACCCCACCAAACTAACCTAAAAAAAAAAAATTGGAAATTTATTTTTTCTTGCCAAGCCAAGCCCATACTCGCAGCCCCCGAACAGATTTCTGTGGATGCAGTTTGGCATCCCCAGTGCACTGCCCTCTCTTGTCTCTAGAGGGCTGCCTTAAACCACTGAATAAGTGCCGGAATAGTCAGTTTTCAGCACTTTCCTTTTACTTCAGACCCCAACTTACGCGTCATCATCAACGAGTTACCAGCGCTGTATGAAATAGCTATTGTCGGGAGCCAGAAGCAAACGTCCTTTGGAAGGGAATTGTTGTCTGCAGCTCTAATCTTTGGTTTGTCCAATGCTCTATGAGCGAATCAACAGTGCTGCACTGAAGGTTAATATTAAATCTTCTTGACATTGTACATTTAGGCTCAGACTAGTGCGAAAGTGCACGTTTATTACCTGGCTGTTTTTCATTCTGCAGCCACCTGACTAAGAAGGATTAAATCAGGAACTCTGAGTAGTTTTTAGCAACATAAATGCAGCTCAGAAGCTGGCACTTTCATGTGTTTGTAATACATGGAAATCAAGAAATTAATACTCAGAAAGAGTTACAATAAACAACTCAACCATAAGTGTGTCCTTGTTCAAAATAATGCAATATTATGCTCTATCTCACTGCATAATAAAACACAAAACAAATGGGTTGCATGATAGTGTATATTAAATTTTCAATTATCACATTTTAAAACTTAAACACCTTTTATTTTTATTTGCTCAATTTTTTTTGAGAATAGATCTATTGAGGAACATAAGTTTTCACAGCTCAGTTTTTTTAAAAAAATATATATTAAGAAGAAAACATGGAACTATGTCAAGTAGTAAGGGCCTTTACTCCAGAAGTAGTTTAAGTTGAAAACACTCTTGTTTTGTAAATCTGACGGCAGCAAAGAACTGGCTCAGTTTTAAAATAAAACAAATTCCATCCTTTTTCGATTATGGGAAATGCCAACTTTTATAATTTGCAGCATATTCCAGTCTCTGTAGGCACCAGATTTGTACATGAGCTGATTCACAGGGAAAGCAAAATAAACCATTGAGCATGTGTGAAAAACATCATTATTCAAAATGTTGAAGATATTCGGAGGGTTCTTTTGAAAGGTGCTAAAGAAACCTTGCTAGAGCAAAATCCCCTCATGGTTGTTTGGTTGATCTTGAAAATCAGACTTTATGTCCTTACCACATCTAATAATA
Organism: Eurypyga helias; assembly: GCF_000690775.1. Classification (NCBI taxonomy): domain Eukaryota; kingdom Metazoa; phylum Chordata; class Aves; order Eurypygiformes; family Eurypygidae; genus Eurypyga; species Eurypyga helias. Next base: position 6,662 of record NW_010223801.1, read on the forward strand.
CTTTATACTAGGTACGGGCGTGAAGGGGAGGTTAAGAGCCCTGGGACCCCTCAGCTTTGGCTTGTAGGCATTCAGGCAAGGCTGGGGGGCTGCGGGTGCCTTCCAGCATCCAGTCCCAACCCCATTTAAACCAGGACCTCCTGTACTTCAGGAGAGCAGTACTATAAAGTAAAGCTGCATTTTCACAGGTAGAGGTTTTCCCTGCTGAAAAAAAAACCACGCACACACTCACGTGCCATTGACCCCTCCTGCAGCCGAGCCCACTGGTTTGGCTATGTGAGCCCCTGCAAAACCATAGTGGGCTTATGGTCAAGGGGCCTGGTCAGCCCCAGAGCATAACACCACTCTAAAAGCCTGTAAGTAAGAAAAACGTCCTTGGAAATCTGCAGCTCATAGCTGCGTTCAAAATCCAGAAGAATAAAAATGACATTCTTCTTCTTTCCCCTGTTTCTTTTGACCATGTAGCATTTTTGTTTTTCCTGGGTCAAGCATCATCTATTAGAACACATTGAATTAAGGGCATTTTCTTCCCATGAGTGCTTGACCAGCCCACTCTGCCCTCTGGTCCCATCTGAGCCAAACCCCTGAGATGGGATTAGCCTCGGTGCCTGAATGTTGCCTTGTCCCTGCGGACCACGCTCCGAGGATTGGGAGTGGGGGGAGATGGTGGGAATCTCACCTGCGCTCCCTCCCTGGACCTGGGGTTTAATCTCCGAGTCATGAGACACAAACAGCCCTGTGGAAACCCTTCAAGGACCTAGGGTCCTTACAAAAAGGCAATGCTTGTATAACCAGTTCATAGGTGCAAGGTGAATGCGTTATATGATATAGACAGAAACAAATTAATCTACAGCTACTCAATTTATCGTATAGCATTTAACCAAGTACCATCAATGGGATGGTTTACAACGGGGTAAAGAGGTTGCATTTGCTAAGCTGCTGTGAAAATTATAGCAGAAGAATCAAATGCATTTCCTGGCTTAACCGAACATAGGATATGATTTCTCTAAGTACTGTCACCAGTGTTAAAAATATGGCACAGGACATATCAGTAAGAAGCATCTTCAAAGAGGATTAAAGGTTCAGTTTTGGTTTGGGTTTTTCTTTTTTTTTTTTGAGGCAATAATTTATTGAATTCTTTTGGAGTAATTAAACCTGAAACTGATCCAGCTTTTTTTTTTTTTTTACCCTCTCTCTTTTTGGGTACAATGCTTCTTACAGTTTATAGCTAATTGGCAGGTGAGTGAGACAAGTAGCCCTGAACACCACTTGATGCTGTTACCGCCTCAGGGAGAGACACGCAGCCTGTTGTACAGGAAGAGACCGTTCAAACACACACAGAAGATGAGCATAATGAATTTTTACCTGAGGAGATAATGCAATGACTTAACCTCCCACAAGAAATAAGACCTCGGTGTTCCAGGAAATTTCTTATTGAGAAAGTGTTTCAGAGATGACAGCAAAGCTTCTTTGTAGCAACCTAAACACTAAAAAGCCTGTAGGTTGCTTTGCTACTTGGTTGAAATTACAGAATCAGACCACTTGACTTGCATTCAGACTTGGCTAATCCCCATGGAGCTTTATCCCCTGCTTGTCATTAGCTTACTGCATTGACAGACTCCCCTGCTTGCCCTCCCTAACCAAAACAGCAACAAAAACTCCTTTGCATCAAAGAGAATTTTCTTTCAACTTTGATCATGTTTCTTGTGGTGCTCAAGCCTGTTGCTAAGAGAAAATACAGTCATGAGGAATGGGCAAATCATTATTATAATTACTCTTGTTACACCCCAGTGAGAACAAGCCTCTCCTAGCACTCAGCTGAATTATACAGCGGCATATGTTTTAATTGATGGAGTTAGTGACAGGCCTGCTGGGTTTGGAGCTACAAGACAGCGCAGCCACAACATCGGCATGTGGTGCGGGACCTTGTGCCACCCTAGTTGTTGCAGCGAGGGTATTACAAATCCTCTGCCAGGTAGGGGAATGTGCATTGCACCACCTGCCAACGGTGTAGATTTTACTGCATCAGCCCACTTATTTCAGTGAACTCTGTACAAGCCAGCAAGGAGCACAAAGGCTCACAGCTAGTGCAATGCAGCCTGTGCTAAAATATCTGCTCCTGCTGTGCCAGTGTTTCTCAGTCTGACCGGTTGTGAGAGAATCGATGGTCAATGCAAGAGCAGCAAATGGCTCACTTGAAGTCATGCAATAGCGTAAGTAGGACCCAAGCCTTCTGGCTGTCAGTGTCTTGTTCCACTAACACTGCCTGGGTGACATTATTTATTAATCTGAAATCATTTATAACAACTAAAATAAATAATGAAGAGCACTGAAAAACACAGCAGAGATGTGGTTCTTCCAACCATATATAGAGATGAGGTAGCACAGCAGCCAAGCAATGGACCAGGCTGCTAAGGAAGGCACGGAAAGCCAGCAGGCTGGATTGCAAACCTCAGGAAAATAACAGGCCTGATGCTTTTCAAAATTCAGAACACAACTGCAAGCCTAGATTTGGCTTCCTAAGCATGCTGAGGGAGTGAGGCTTCAGGCTTCTTCAACAAATATCGCTGAGTGCCTGGAGCTCAGAGCTCCCCTCTTGGTGCAGGCAGGAGAGCAGCAGGGCAGGTTCCTGCAGGAGGGGGCCAGGTGAGTATAAATTAACGCCTTGCTCAGGGGGTAACTCTGGTCTTGGAATTTGATTAAACAATAGAAGTCATGGACAAACTCATTTGAACTTAGGGCTTTAGCATAGTAACTTCAAGTTCTTAAGATGGGATCATCATTTACTTTTGAAATCTTACCTCTAGTGTAGGCTGAATTTCATATCCAAAGAAAGAACTGATAGATGGAATTCAGAGGGTTTTAGTTTATTTAACTGTATTTATCACAGAAACTGATAGAAGTTAAACTAGTTACTCAAGGATCTACAGAAAATCTCTGAGCAGATTAGGACTGAAGTTCCATTTATCCTGGACTCATCCTGTACAAAACAATCTCACTTGCAGTTTCCACAGTTCACTGATAATAGCAGTGGGCTAAGGGCAATTTGTCTTCAAAGGTTTAATAGCAGGAACTCTACAAGAAAGTGCTCTAGAGGCTAGAAAGATAAAATGTGAAAATCTTAAGACTGAATTATATATGAATTTAAAATGCAAACTTGATCCTCTTTATTTATATGAACAGAAGTCTTAAGCAGCCCCTGTTAATCTCTGTAGGTCTATGTTAGTGTAAAACAGAGATGTTTGTAAGGGGCTTGACTGCATGACCAGCTTCCACCCGATTGCAAACCATGTAACTACCGCTAAATCATGCACATATCTTCATAATCCAAGGAAATATATGTGTGTTAAATATTGAAGGTCAAAGACAGGTTTTAATATAGATGCACTGCAAGATTTCAGGTTTTGGAGGCAGTACAGGTAGCATATGGGATAAGCTACATCCAGTTCAGGATCAGCAGCAGCTGGGAAAGGGAAATTTGAGTCATTCTTCATGCCTGAACATTCTAAAACGACGTGATACCTAAGGAGGCTCCAAGCCTTCACATCACCATGAAAATGTTAGAAGGGGTATGGCCAAAATCACACTCCATTATTCAGCACTGGGGCCACAAGCATTGTCAAAATTTCTTAGATGTGCAGATGTTCTTTTATTTCTGTTCTGCATGAATTCGGTCTTTCTGGTTGCATGGCATTCAGATCTGAGTTTGGTTATGCTCTGAGAAACACCTGCATGAGCTTTGGAAGGAAAGAGGGGGAACTTAATCTACCACCACTTTCATCTGGAAAAAGAATGAGAAGATAACACATGCTAAAGTAAGAGGCTTTTTCCTACATTCCAAATTATATAAGGAAAGCTGCAGCCTACACCCTATCATCTGCTGGAGACATCATGCAAAATATAAATATATCAGCTTCTGAGGCTGTAATGCAAGAGCTATAATAAATACATAAAGTGGTGTTGAGAATATCTGCACACGTTTGAAAATAGGCTTCTGCATTTCCAAAGTGCCTCTGTATTTCATAAAGACGCTTGTTCTGAAATAGTGGTGCTAAATAAAAGCATTTTAATTTTCCAGACAGTACAAATAGAGTGATTTATCTTTCAGGTGAAAGAACGGATGGAAAGGATTATCTTTTTCACCTCCTGTGTTAAAAAGGTATCGCATCAAACTCAAGATGACATGATGTTTACATGGATCACTGCTTAGTCATTCGAGATGCAGCATGGCTGAAAGATGTCAAGTGTAGGGCAAACACCTGCATATGTCAAGGCAGTAGGAGTTACGCATTGTGTTTGAGACAGGTAAAGTACAGAATGAAAGAGTGAAACTGAAATCAACGTGATGAATATGATGGATCTGCAACATAACAAAGAAAAGGAAATATTGATTAATATTGAATTCCACATTCTAACATAGAATTAGAGCTGGTTCTGGTGTCAGATATTGAGGAAGAGCAGACACATTCTGCAGGAAGCATCCACAAAGCAGTGTTCCCAGTGCCAAAAGTTACTTGGAAGCACTCAATCGAGCAGCCCTGGCCATATTTCATGTTCCATGCCACTGGCTGCCCGCACCACTGCTGATGGCTCTCGTGTGCATTAGCGGGTAATGAGGTTAGCAGAAGTCTCTGTGTCAGTACCTACGATCCTCGGTTTGGGCTCTGTCAGGTCCAGTTCTGGGGGAGTAGCAGAGAGGATGAGAAGCAGCATCCTGCCCCATTGAACAACAACAACAAAAAAAAGTTGATGTGTGTGCTAGAATTTTTTTGAAGGTGCAGTGAAACTCTGCTGCTTCACCCCGTCAGGGCTGCCAAACCTTTCACAAGTGCTGCTTGAGGGCTTCCTTTCATGTCAGGGAGGCCACTGCAGTGATTCCACCGAGGAAATTACAGCTAAGCGGAGTGTACCCACTCGGACAGGATGGTCTTTATCCGTTTCTCTCTGCCTGCTATCAGTCATAGCCTGAGACATTAAACTCTATCCCAGGCTAAAATAGCCTTCTCTTTGCTTTTAAAGATAAGGGATGACAGCTTGGTAAAACTGGAAGGCTTGGAGATCCTTTAAAGTATAGTTTACAGAAATGTTTCTTTGGCTTTATAGCACTTCTGAAGTCAATCAAAGAACAGAGCGGAGAAGACTGAAAGTCTGCATCCAGCTATTTTCTTGGAGTTACAGCTATTGATTACAATTGCATTGACTACCAGACCATTTAATCTAATGAAATTGTTCTTGAATGACACTACTGCAATTGAGATGAAAGTGCAGCCTACTTGGAAGGAAAGTTTAAAAGTGTTGGAAGAGGCAATAGTTAGATTTCATGGTACCAATGTGCTAGCACCTATTCTGCACTGACTGTACTGTGCTTAGCTGTGTTCCTGTAGAAATTCTGAAATAACAGTATTCTTTTAATTTCATCAGGAGTAATGAAAAAGGAGAATGGTTAGTAGTTTTCCTACTATTTCTATGAGTGTTCCCACACACAATAAATTTATAAAGCTGTCAGGTCCTAGTGCTGAGTGAATAACAAATTATTGATTAGGAGTCAAATGTAGCTCTCAAAGGCTCTTCGATAATTCTGCTACTTGTGGCTTAATATGAAGACAGAGAGTTAATTATTTATACTATGCATGGGGTTTGCTAAATGAGACCTGTGATTTGCAAGATGAGAGGGAATCATAAATTCATGCTTTGTAAAAATTGTTCTTCACTCAAAGCCAAAAGAAAAGGTGTTTGTGGGATGGAGCAGTGATAGGCATCACTGAAGCCCCGTAGGTCAAAGTGGTTCTGGACAGCTCCCCATCACTCAGAGCTGCTTACACACTTCATTCTGGGCTTCCTTGTACCTTTGTCCCACAGTAAATATAACATGTCTGGATTTTGTCTCATTTCCAATCAAAAATTTTCAGAGTTGTAGTTCGCCTGCTGAAAGATCATTACACATGTAAAGACATCAGTTTGTGTGTCTGAACTTGACAAAACCCATCCTCATTGTATTAGTTCTGTGGTTTCATTTTTAAATTAACATTGTCCTTTCTTGACTCATTTTTATCTGCCATTAGACCCAAAAAGAGAAAGTACTTGGTTCCACAAACTTTTTTCAAGTCACCTTTTCAAATTAGATCATTTGATTAATTGCGTCAGCTACCAAGGGTCTTCAGACCTAGCTTCAGAAAAGGAACATTTCTAGTCAGGACAGAGGTACAGGAAAGAACATGATTGCCCTCAGACAGCCCTTCATTGATTTTAAATTATGTCATAGTATTTCACTGCATTTACCAGTAAAGGATCTCTTTGGAAGTGGGTGAAGACAGTCCTACTCCTGCAGCAATGGGCTATTGCTCACACCACGCTCCCTCTAAGCCCTGGGAAGCACCTGTAAACTCTCTTCCACCATCAATAGCAACTTCAACTTCCAATTATTCCTCAGTTACTTCTCAACTTCGTTTTCTTCTTCCCTATTCAGACCATGAAATTCTGTCCCAGCCATCTTCTGTAACTGCAGCCACCACGTCTTCCTTCAAAGCTCTTGGGTTACCTATTGCCTCTGCTGCTTGGATCTTCAACCACTTCACACTTCTGTTGCAGCACTTAACTGTAAGTGTTAATTGATGGACTACAACTGATGTGAGCGTTCATGACAGTGAGAGTTTTGCTATTGTGCCAGACAAAGGAATTAAAGTAACTGCTGGCTCATATCCCCTTACATGCAAATAGCACCCGAGCTCTGGGAGACATAGGGGTGAATTATTAATGGGGAGGGGGGCTGCTTGGGCACCTGCCTGGCTTGAGTGGGTCTTGGCATCTGAGCTTGGGGAGGAGACACTGGAGAGTAATCCAGGAATGAATTCAGCAATGAAATTTTAATAAGTCTCAGACAAAAATGTATTTGGCCAATGAAAGGTTAAATAACAGTGATAAGTGAGTCACTCCGTCTCCCTTTCTTCCCTCCTCCCTGCATTGCAACTTTAATAAGCCAAAATCAAAACCATCTAGGCCTGGAGCTTTCTAAGATTTAAGACTTTAAAATGTGAAGCACCTCATTATATCTGCCTATTTTCAATAAAAAGAGAAGATAACTGGTGTCACGTCAATGTCTTATCAGTGATATTTGTTTGACTTCTATTTCAAAAGTGCACTGCTTGCTTTTTCTGGTGCTGGAATCAAACACTTCTGAATTGTACAGTATAAGAAGGTGTATCAGTTTTCACCTAAGGACTTTAAAAAGGAGAGCAGTCTGTGTTTCCTTCTGCAGAAATAAAGAACTATTGTACAGTATAGCGTATAACACTTGCAACATGGCCAATTGACTTCCTTCCTATTAATCGACTGCTCTGTTTACCTTCTTCTACAAACCATTTCAAAACCATTAAAACTAAGAGGATTAGCATCACATTTCTGGCAAAATGCACCTTAATTTCAGCAAATGCTACTTTCACTCTCAGAGGAGTTTTTAAGAACCTTGAAAGAAATGGATTCTTTATTGTGGCAAATTCACTGAAACAGATATAAATTATATCTCCCATTTAAAATAGGAGGGGGAGAAGGAGGAAAAAGAAGGATAGAGGAATACAATTCTCTCAATCCAGTGAGAGAGGACTGCAAAAGAATTAAATTACCAAGAAGGAAACAATTTCAAAGCAATCCTGAAATTTGAGTTAAGACCTGACAACTTGAATTAATTGTTCTGTCCTGGCCATGTGCAAGTAGTTCCTACTTTCGTAGCCTTTATTTCAGAAACAGTTGGGAATAGTTCACCTGGTCCCCGGATAATACACAAGCCAAAATTTGAAGGCCCAGAGCTCCTCTTTCCATATACCTATGGAATTTCCTTGGTACAGACAAGTAGAAGTACTCATGTCATTTATTCTAACTTAGTTTTAGAGAATACATGGTGAAGTGTTAATCTGGAAAACCCATAATTCATATTAAACACCAATAATCCCAAGTGTGGCAAATAATGTTGCCAAGGATGCTGCAGAGCCCTCCACGCAGGGCTGGCAGATAAGGTACGGGACAAGAAGTCCCACTCCCTGCATAAACATCATCAAGAGACAATTTGTGATGTCCCAGAATGTCAAAAAATTACACACAAGGGTGAATTCAGACATCTAAACTGTGTGCAAAGGTACCAGATACTAGGCATATTATTTTTTTGTTCTACCCTAATAATTACTAACAGCAAATTTGCTATTTGACCACTGAATGTGTCCAGAGAAAGTCCTAAAATCCATCTTGTAAGTAAAAAAATGCTAATTTAGAGATTTATATGTCATTATTTTCTCAATACTGTTACTAAATTCCACCTACATTTTTGCCACTTGCTCATAACAATGAAAAATTCCTTTTTTCCCCCCTTTTCCTTACATAGTTTGAGCCTGCTGAGCAGGTCAGAAACTAAGAGGCACTATTCTGCTTTCTTCATTCCATCCCCAAAAAACAGAGATTGGTGAGGCAAAGGGAAGAATTAATGGAAAAATATATTTCTCATTAATGAAGTGCATTAAAAGTAATTTTAAAGAAACATTTTCAGGAGAGGGTACGAGTTGGAAACAAAATTTTCAAAAAAAATGTTTTCATTATAATCATTTTTTTCAGCTAACTCTGCTTAAATCATGCTCAGAAAAAAAAGACAAGAGTGACTCCAAAGACAAGTTGCAGCTTGATGATAGAAGATGCCAGCTAAAATACCACAGAACTTCAAAGTCCACCTTACTGGCTAACTTTCCAGTTATCCATCCAGTGCAGCCCAGACAGCTAATATATGAGTATTGCTCTGTAATTGCTGATTTGGGATCAGGCTTTTTAAGGTGCATAATTTTTCAGACAGACCTTGAAGATCAGTCTCTGGAGTCTGATGATGATGATGACCCCTTCTCTCTGACAAGATAAATGATCCTTTATATCTCTTGTCATATCATAGAGCTGGCATCAGGAAATTAAGATAAAACTTTTTTGCTGGCACGGCATTGTTATAGGTCTGCATGACTAAACTCCTTGCTGCTGAAAAAAGACTAGCTATGCCGTGGCTTTTTTGTTGAACAAAGGACACAGCCTCACCAAATGACAGTGTGGAGGAGCTATCATTACTGCTGTAGCTTAGGGCAACAGGCTTTAAAAATGAACTGCTTATCTCCTATAGCTAAAAAAAAAAAATTAAAAATAAAATTAATGTCCTGGACTTGTTGATAAAAAAAAAAATTAAACACAGAGCCTAAATTTCAATTTATCCTGAAGAGTGTGATCAAAGTGAAGAACTATGCTGGAACTTCTTCATGAAAGAAGCCTTAAAAAAAAAAACCCAGAACATCTACCTCTGTTAGAGAAAAAGCTTCTGGTAACAAATAGCGTTGGTACTCAGAATCGTAGGATATTTTGGGTTGTAAAGGACCTTTAATGATCATCTAGTCCAACCCTAATTGTTATCAGAAAGCTTGTTGGTGCTTAAAGCACACAGAGGATATGGAAATAACTTTTTCACCCAAAGTTTCTCATCACCAGGTTGTAACAAACAGTTCTTGAATATTGTTTTTCCATTGCAATGATAGTTATAGAACTCCTAGAAATACAATTGAGAAAAATAATTCTACCCTCATGAGGATGATAACCAACAAAACCAAACCGCTGCAGTGGTATAAGCAGTGGTCCCTGCCACACTACACTGTTCCAGCCCCTCCTGTAGGTCTCCTCTGGTATAAAAATACTGGGCATTTTACAAGCACCATCATTTCAAAGCATCTTCTTTTCCAAGTCCTAAATTTCTTGCTATACTTTGTGGAAATACAAGTTAAGAGCTATTGCTTCTCCCTTTTGCACAACCACAAATGTTAAAAAAGGGAATTTCAGCATCATCTGTCAAATGGGTCCTTTCATAAATGTAAATATGTTTCTTCTGCACCAAAAGATGAGCTCCAATCACCCAGCACTGGGCTGCATCTAGTGGCCATTACACAGACAATGCTGCCAAGACTGGAGGCTTAGCCGTGATAAGCTGGACCTGGCTTAGCTGCCATGAGGACACGGCGTGAGCAGCCTTGCTCCGCAGAGTCTGAGCCATGACAGCAGGGAGCTGCCTTTAGCGGCCACTCTGCGTTTTGCCTTGCAAAGTCTCCACAGTGCAGCTGCAAGCTGGATATGTAGAAGGGGATAAAGCAGCACAGCTTAAACCCTTGGCTTTGTCAGAAGAGTTAAAGGCCATTAAGCTCAGTCTTTTAAGCTGGCTAAGAGAAAGCCACAATAGATTCAGCAAGATATACTGTATATTAAAAGGTTCCTGATTTTTTCAAAATGATAACCTGCTGAAGGAAATGATGTCCTCTGCCACAGTACCTGGCTGTCTAATTGCAAACTATGCAACCTTATCCCCCCAGAGATTTACAGATAAAAAAAACCCCACTGTCATCACCTCCACCCTCCCTGGCTCCTCTCTCTCTCTGTACAGCAGGTAAGACAAGAAACAGGGACTGGAAGATTTAAATAGATAGGGTACATTTGAGAAACTGGACAATTGTGAACACCAGCACGGACACGCGTGCAGCAAGAATGTAACAAGTGAGTGACAGGAGGCTTTTCAACAGAATACCTGTAAAATAAATAACAAATGTGACTTTGGAGGAACGTGATATCCCTGAATACTTCAATTCATGCAAACAATGAAAGAGTTTGGGTTTTTTTTTTTAATTAATAATGGACAAGGTGCAAAATCTAGTGTTCCCCTGGCAGTCTGGATGGCAACGCTTAATAACGTGAGGAGCAGAACCAGGATAAACTTCAGTGAGTGCTCTCCTGTTTATATATTTCTTTTAAGACTGCAAGAGGTTATTTTGACCCCTAAAAAGGCTGAGTCAAACCCTGTCCTAATGCTGATGCTTCTCTGTACAAAGCAGATGTAGGGAGTTTAACAAAGCTGTGCAGCTTTCCCATAGGGAATGCAAACCTCAAACGTGTACAAAAATGATGTCTACTAGTTGTACAGCTGTACTACTACTGTCACCCTTGCTAGCATGACCACCACAGATCATGCTTCTTTTAAGGCAGCTAGGGCTGGATAGAAGGGGGCACCTATTTTTGAGCTGAACTGATCATCTGCACGAGTCTTAAAAGTTTTTGGCATTTCTTAGTCCTCTCACTCTAGTGATGACATCAAACCCCCGTGGTCTTTTCCAGTTTAACTTTGCTGTTATTTAAGCTTTCTTGATCAAGAGCATTTGTGGCAAGCCATGTCAGCTGACTGAGGATCACAGGACATTTCCTTAGCTAGGCTTGAGTCTAATTAAAACCAGACTGGTTTCAAGCTGTGTGGCAGCCCCTAGGCAATCAAAACCTGCAAGCCCTAGGGGGAGAACCTTGGACATTTTCTACATAGTACAGATTGCAAACTTGCATTAGAACAGTCACTCTTCCAATTTCTGTTTTTATATTTGCCCTCTGGGAATCCTGTCCTGGACAGGCAAAGTTTTATCCCCATTTGACCCATTCCCAAGTCCTAAAAGGGAAACAATCTTATGCTGATTCTATAGTCCTCTATCTGGTTAATCCCACTGATGTTGATACCAGGATTTGTCTATAGGATTTTGGTGATGCCACAGCCTAGTCAGCAATATGGGGAGGTTACTGCAATTTCTGGCATCAACTCTTTTCTAATTCTCAACCCCTTCAGATTTCACAGTAAAGACACAGCCTTATAGAAAAAAGACCTAAGGCATAGGCTTGTTCCCTTTGTTTACTTGCCACAAAGCACATTGTAGCACACCACAACCTACTTCAAGTTTCATGAACCAGAGGTGGAAAGCAACATTGTACCAAGCACACATGATCTCCACAGATTTTGGGGAAGGCAGTACAAAACAGCGATAGCCCAGCTTCGTCAGAACTTTTCTCTGCACTCTGGCTCCCAGTGCACCACTGCTTCCCTCCTGTCCCATCCCTCTGCAGGCCCAGGGGAAAGAAGGGTAATGTTGTTTGAGACAGCCCATTTTCACATATGTCTTTTTATTTCTCCCCCAGGTACCTGAGGGGCATTAGCTGGGACAATGCAATCACAAAGCGATGAGGAGCTACTCACCATCTTCCTTTCCTGCACCCTGGTCACTAACAGAGGAAATCCCAACACACGCTTTCAAAGCAAATCACTGCTGATATCTCACTCCACGGGACCTACGCTAGCAGGCAGCAGTCTGAAGACGTACAACACATACCCACAGAGAAATTCTTCCCTGTCCATGTTATAGATGTGACTATATCCATAAGACTTGTTCCTCTGCTTGGCACTGTTATTGAAGACATCATTTTGTTTTGTTACTGCCTTGCAGAGCCAGGGTGACTTTGTATAAATATTTTCACTGAGATTTTCCAGGTTTGAAAGGCAGAGGTGGAAAGTAAGAGATGGATTGAGAAGGTGCTCAGAAGCAGCAGACTGAAGTTACCTGTTGCAAGCACTCTTGCTGGAAAACTGGATGGCCTGTGGGTTTATGTGATGAATTTCGGTCCAAGATTGTTCTTCCACTCCATTGGTCTAGAAACCAGAGGTCTGTTCCCTGTACCTCCATCACTCCCCTCCTGTAGGAAGAAGTCTCTTCATAATCTAATCATTGAAGAGCTCCACCACTGCTTAAGTACTTTTCCTGCCCACATCTGCTGCACCTATTTGCTTTCTGTGGGAAGAGAATGGCTTTACTCTGGAGCTTGCCTTTAATGCAGTGGGTGGCTGATGTCCTCAGCTGCTCCAAATTTCAGCTCATAATTACACCCAGCCTTAGGGTAGCCAGCTGGGATTGCTGAGCATGCAGCTCTCTGCCTCTCATCCCTCTTGGCCTTGGATGCATTCCCTTGGCTGTACCATGAGGGCAGTTTTACATTCATTCCCTGGTACCAGAGGAAGGATGAAGGAGGTATAATAAGGGGTGAAGATCTAGCTGTCTGATGCAGGAGTGTATTAATTGAACAAATTTTTATGGCTGTGGAAGTCTAAATGACTTTTCTGCCTCTAGGCTTTCTGTGCAGGATTGTGTATTCAGGTGAATGAAATATATGAGTGAGGCTGGGTGAACATTTAGCAAAACTAAAATCTTTAGATAAATTTGCCACCCCTGACCTCTATACACATTTATTTGGGATCATTTTAGAAAACCATCATTTTGCTGGGCCTAGCATCAGATTAGGATGAGAGAGGGCAAAGAAAACTGGATGAGAGGAAAATGCCAAATTTTCTTTCCGCTGTCTCTTCATTGCCTCTCACCATACCGGAAAACACATTTTCCAGGCTGATGGGCAAGGTGACCAGGGACTTGGCAGGGTGGAATATACAAAACTGTATGCAAACATGAAGAGCTCAACCTTCCAATGCAGACTATGAGGAAGCTATTTGCACTAGCACAGGCAGTGGGAAGGCAGCCAACAGGGTCATAGAACCATAGAATCTTTTAGGTTGGAAAGATCTTTAAGATCATCAAGTCCAACCATTAACCCAGCACTGCCCAGCCCACCACTAGCCATGTCCCTGAGCACCTCGTCCACACGGCTCTGAAACCCCTCCCGGATGGTGACTCCACCACCTCCCTGGGCAGCCCCTTCCAACCCTGACAGCCCTTTCTTGGAAGACATTTTCCCTAATATCCAATCTAAACCTCCACTGGCACAATTTGAAGGCATTTCCTATTGTCCCATCACTTGTCACCTGGGAGAAGAGACTGACCCCACCTCTCTGCACCCCCCTTTCAGGGAGCTGTAGGGAATGATAAGGTCTCCCCTGAGCCTCCTGTTCTCCAGGCTGAACCCCCTCAGCTCCTCCTCACAGGACTTGTTCTACAGAGTCATACGTGACCTCACACAACTCACTTCATCCCTTTTTCCTATCTTTTATCACTTGTTTCAGATAAGCACTTTGGGACAGTGGTTCTCTGTAGCCCTATGACTGTAGTAAAAGAGGCCATGACCCCAGACATGCAAATACTGCCACACAGCTTGTGAGCATTTCTACGTTAGGTTTGCATAAGGAAAACACCCATCTGATTCCTACAGCTTTAGCAGCTCATTTCAGCTTTCTCCGTATCAGAATGAAATCAGACCCTCAGCAACCTGTAGGTGCTACCCTGCCAGAAAAAAAAGAGACATTTGATCTGACCCATTTGCTGGCAAAAAAAGCAAGACTAAATATAGACAATTTCTCTGTGTGTTGCCCAAGAAGGCTACAAACCCTGACTTCCCAGGTAAAAGGCTAGGAGGGTAAGCTATGAACATTTGCAAACGTACACCCCCCTCATTATCTTACAGTCAGGCTCGCTCAGTCTATTTAGTATCATTCAAGAGTTCACTGAGTTGAAAATAATGACAAAAAATACTGTGACAAGATAAAGTACAGTGCTATAAAAATTCTCTACAGTGCTATAAAAATTAGATTCTTAGCAGAAAAGAGAATGAAGAGGTAATTTAGTAAAAGTGATGGATGAACCTCAGAAGGTTCAGGATTTTAGTTCAGTGCAGTTGCTTATTCAAACGTGGGAAATTCAGGAGAATGGTCACCCACCATAAGCACTGGTCTTCTCTGTTTCTCACCCACCTTAAAACTGGAAATGAGAAGAACACAAGAAACAAAACAGTCTTTAATCTGGATAGATTGCCTGGCAGTAGTAAAATCAACTCTTATTTGACCCAAGGTAGTTCTCACATTTCCTGCAGGCAGAGTGCATACATTTCTATCAGGAAGAATGGAGACGCGTGCTGCAATGTGCGTCAGGACTTGCACGGCATCTGAGATTGCCAGAGCATCCCTTTTGCATATGTCTCATTTTATGCAAGTAGCTTGTATGATTAAAAAAGCCCTTTTGACTGGTTAGCTGGTTAGTAGTAAAAAGAAGTGAATAGTTTGTTAGTGTATGACTGTTGAATTGATAAATAGAAGTAATGGCTTGCATCTCACTAGAACTGTTGTTCATCCTCAGGTATCAAGCTAAAACCTAAATATCTTTATTGTCACTACGTAACTGGAGAAAAGTGAGTCCAAGTGAAATGAAATAGTGAAACATGGTCATTGTGGGACTGGATGTTACAAACAGGAGTAAAACTCAGATCTACCCAACCCAGGATTTCATTCTCATAAGGGAGGCTGCACCTGTTTTATTGAATAATAGGGAATGTTTTCAACATGTGGCCATATTCTCCCTAGGCACTTTGCATGAGCAGAGGAGAATGAAGTATAGGCCTTGGACTTGCACAAGAGCTAACATCAGTTGTCTGAACTACTCGTGCCAGAAGTTGCATACATGCTGTAAAATAAAATTACTTCAGTACTTCACTGAGCTTTAGCCCAACTAAGAACCTTTGCCTCCAAAGGGCTAAAACCTGACATCTATGTCCATGAGGTCAAATTTTCAGTGATGCCATTGCTTAGAACTTCATATTATCTGAAAAGAAAACCCACATATGTCTCCATCTTGGTCTGGTAATGCACAGGGCTGTTGACTTCACTATTTATCACACTAACCTAGCCGCTGAGGGGCTTTCCAGCTTCACAGTGAACATAAAAGGTAGGGTTTGATCTGCTTAGGTAGTTGCATGCGACAGATGGTAAAGCGCATAAAGCTGAACCCGAAACCACAACTCTCTTTACCCAGGACCATTGTGCTTCACTCTGAGCACCCAGGAACATCCATGAAAAGCCTATTTTTTTCTTTAAGCAAACATTTCGTACTCTGCCCAGCTGGCTGCACATGCAAAATAATACCTTTCTATTTCTCACAGTGTCAGTAAACCACAACTGAAATGAGTTTTATTTGTGACAGGTTTTAAAACATGACCCTTAATACTTTCTTTTTTTTTAACTGTAGTTGATTTTAGCTTGATTAAACTTAAAAAAATATTACATTCATTTAACCAGATATGATTCATTAACTAGGATGGAGAGAAAGAAAGTGGCTCCTGGACCAGACTTTCTTTGGAGGACTGACATGAAAGTATGTGATAAAAAATGATTATACATTCAAGCCTAGTCTTACCTGGCTGACAAAAATGAGAGGCAGCTACTTTGAATGTGGGAAGAATGAAAAAGAACAGTCATAAGCTGATACAGAACATTTCTCCCCAGCTATGCCCAGTTATGTGAGAGTGGCTGGACCGGGTGAGGGTGGAGGTGCCAGTGGTCCAGGGCTCTTTACCCAGCCAAAGAGCATGCACAGAGCACACAACAGGATGCTCTGCCATCTGAATTTTTTCTACCTGGAGATGTCCTGAGCCAAGTACAGTCATATATTTATTTATGCACGTACTGTACAGTACAACTGGATCTTCTTTAGCCCTTCTCTGGAAGTGGCAGATTATCATCTGTCCATAGCAGATTAGGTGGGATTGGGGGGTGTCAGTGGCCTTCCCCCTCTTGAGCCTGGGGTCTGGCTGGGTAAAGGCAGACACATTATTCTAGAGAGCTGTCCTCCTCCAAAGGGCAGGCGTGCTCCTCGCACCCTCTCCACCTCCTCGCTGCCCCCTTGGGAGAATGTTTATTCCTTCTGTCATTTTCTCCTCACACTTTTCTGATTGGACATGTTATTTATGAACGGTGATATACTGTATTTCTGAATTGATTTTGTGTTCAGCTATTGTAAAGCATTTTTGTGGACCAGTACCTCAGGGTGATATATATATATATATTTTTTTTTTTTTTTACTGATGTTCTGACTTACCTTTTTCTCCCTGAGTTTCCTGCCCTTTCCCTCTTATTTTCCTATTTCTTTCTTAGTGGACTAGAACATGCAGCTAACCTCCTCAGGAAATAAAACCTCATTAGAAAATGATAAGAAATAAAGTGCATTCATTTTAATGAGATAATTATATTAATTTGCTTATGGCCAGTAATAGGGAATGAGAAAACCTTTTCATTTTATGTTTCTCTTCTCTTTTTTTTCTCCCTTTTTGTCCCACTGCCATGTAATTTTATTCCAAAACCCTCCACTAAAAGCTCACAGCATTTCTGCCTGAACATACTGGTGGCAGCCAGTACAAGCCTAAAAAGGTGGAGGTAGATGGGTCTCCATTGGCACTTCCATCGTTCTCACCATGAAAAACCTCTTGTGAGAAATGGATGTGGGTGAGAAGGCTGGTGATTACAAGACTTGTTTGGAAACTGAATCTTTGAGGAGAGGAGGAGATAACAGTGGATTTGGGCAAAAGGACAGACGTGTGAGAGGGGATGAAAGGGGTAATGGGAAACCATCCAACACTGGATGCATGTTTGAAGCAAACAATAAAGGGAATCCACTAACATCATATAAATAAAAGTTTCTTCAGTCTGTGTGATATTATTGACGGACTGAAATGAATAGAGTGTGGAAGAGCTGGACTTAGATAATATATTCCCATCACATCAATAATTAAACTAGAAAAATCCTCAAAGGATGACTGAACTGATAATGATCTTTTGGGCCTGGTGGCTTTCCAAAGCATGCATGGCCCAATCACTAACTCCCCTGTTAGTAGAATCAGTCCTTCCATAAATAGGGCTGGTCACAGCAGTTTAAGGACCTATAATGTAAAAAACAGATGACATAACATGCTAGAGGGACTGTCTTGGTCCATTCCTTGTGGTCAGAACTGTGGCTGCCTTGATCTGTTACTCAGAATCTGGAGAGCATTTATTACGAAGGTTTTCAGGTAAACACATAGGGATTTTAGCTGGTTTTGAAGTCAGGAAACAAGAATGTATTTCAGGAAACTGCCAAACTGCTTTAAGAACTGTAAGCACAGAAGAGACAGGAGGAGAGGTTGTTTCTCCAACACTGTTTCAGCACCAGCATTCGTTCCTCCTCACACCTTGCATTTCTCATTCAAAGCATCATTAAATACTTTCAAACTGTACACTTTGCTCTAGCCAAGAGATAAAATTTCAGAAATTTGCTGTTACTGCTCTTAATTAATGAGGAATGGCAATGGTGGGAGTCTCATTCGGCAGCCAGAATGAAGACGAGTACCTACTGTTCCTGCCTCACAGCAAGAACTTCTTGGAGGTGCCAGTCGCTCCACAACCCCTCAGGAAGCAGAAGCTAAGATGTGGAAATCAAAAAAGGAAAGGTTTAGACCATCTTGTAGATGGCTCAAACATTGGAGAAACAGAATATATATACATACTGATGGTCTCCAAAGAGGATCACACACTAGCATGGTTGTATTTCTCCCCCAAGTCCCATAACCTCATCCATGCAGATGATGTACCTGATGTTGTAAAGTCTCTCTGTTCTCAGCCAGTTAAAGGTGAAGATTAGTAGTTAATCTGGACAAATAATGTGGATTTTATTACTCTTGTGGCTGCATGTTGCTATTACTGAATGGGCAGTTCTGTACAATACTTGGAAATAAGTATCTACTGCAGTGGTAGTTCAAGTTTGGGCTGGGTGCACATTAAGTACTGAGAACAGAGGCCATGCTTTTCATCCAAGGATATTCATCATTTTACCAGGTCCTATTTATTTTCAAGCATCTGTTCAACCTTTCATGCAAGATGAAAACAATAGCTTCAGCTGCTTTTTACCTGAGTGCTGGAGGAGTTCAAGCTGATATTTACATCAAAGCACTCCACATATTTATCATTCCTGATTCTGTAATAAGCAGCGGCTTCTGACAGATGCACAAAAGCACCACAGTTTCCACTTGGACCTTACAATGGCAGCAATGACTTCAAACTAGGATTAAAGACTCACTCAGGAAATACTGAACATTTTCCTTACTCAATAATTTCTATCTCCTCGCAACTTGCATTGCTGGCAGTGCCACGCTGCACCTGGCAGGTTGGGAGTAAAGAGGATGCTCTGGGAGCAGTTCCTGCTGCCACAGCAGAATTCACTGTTGGTTTTAGTGGGAACAGGAATACACCTATAATTCTCCTCCAGCACTTTATCAAGTGACACATAATCAGTTTGTTTTAGAATGTTTCAGACATGATAAAAATATATTTCCTTGTGGGCAACCCTAGACTTATTCTAAGGAGTAAGTCACTTTTTAATTTACCAGAAAGCAAATCTTGCTCTGCAGTTAAAGCTTGTGTTTAAGAGCAAAAAACATACCATAAATAAAGAAAAAAATCCTGAATTCCGCTATCAGGCTGCAGTTCCTCAGTAGCTTGTCTCAGGCATAACCTGTATCAGTGACAGCCCCAAAAGTAAAGAAGAAAGAATATGAACAACTTGACATTACTGAATGCATAGAAAAAGCTGTTAAAAGAACATTGTCCAGCCTGCAGAGGCACCTAATCACCCTTACAATTGTGTCAGACACCATTATTTTTTTCTTCAAATTTTTGAATCATCGCATATATATTTTTATTGAATATAATGCTTTATGCTACGTAAAGGAAACCAAGAGGATTGGCCACAAGCTCCAAACACATTCAATAACAAGAAAATTCAAAGCTTAGTGGGAAATTTAAATTCTATTATGGAAAAACTGCACATATACAGAGACAATACCTAATGGAATCAAAGTAAGAGAGTATATACCGATTTTAAAAGACAATTTAAACCACTTTAATTAACCCTTACTAACATTTTTGGTGAATTGAGTAAGTAATAATCCCATTTAGGATCAGATTTAGTTTGTTTAAAGTATGGTTGTCATGTGATTATGGGATTGGGCTGAAAAAAAAACACGCCACAAAATTTAAAGCATCTTTAAATATTAATAGTATATATTTCACCCCTATGCAGCAGTTGGATTGTAGTGTGGATGCATCTGCAAATCAGTAAAATGCTCATAGAATCCCAGAATGGTTTGGGTTGGTAGGGACCTTAAAGATCATCTAGTCCCCACCCCCCTGCTATGGGCAGGGACACCTTCCACTAGACCAGGTTGCTCCAAGCCTCATCCAGCCTGGCCTTGGACACTTTCAGGGCGGGGGCATCCACAGCTTCTCTGGGCAACCTGTGCCTCCCCACCCTCTCCAGGAAGAATTACTTCCTTAGATCCAGTCTAAATTTCCTCTCTCTCAATGTAAAGCCATTAACCCTTGTCCTATCACTACCTGACCTTGTAAAGGTAAAATTGACAAAAATGTTAAACAAATGATACAATAATCTTTAAATTGATGTTTTTAGGGCATAATTTGCATTATGGGCTCACGCCTGGTGAAATTTATCTCAAACAATAGCATACCAGCATTAGCATGTTCAATTATAGATCTTCTTACAATACAATAGTTAGTATGAGTCCCTAAAGGCCAAAATGGTTCTTTTCCAGAAAGCTGTATATTTTTATGCTTAAATAATCCATAAAGACTGTCCCTGTTGAGAAGTTCAAAAAGACTGCTCTGAGTGCTTCATTGCAGGGCTTCAGGCTGTATGATATAATGCAAATCCTGGTAGTCATGCAGTAGGTCCCTGTTTCAGCTCTGGATGGCTTTTTTGAGCTTTATGTTGACTGCCAGAATGTGATTCTGATTTACCTTTCATTTTATAATATAGCCTAGAGTCCTGTAGTCTAACGTTAGCAAAGAACTTGAACTTATTCAAGGAGCAGTGCTCAGGAAGACCCTGAAATCAAAGGCTGCGACGCATTGGTGGCCAGAGAGTGGACAAACAGTGGGCACCTCCAGCAGACACCAGAACACTTTCTTTATACCGGTGTGCAGACACTGGTCAAACAGCTGGATCCTGTGTGTGATGCTCTGCCCTGAGCTGTGAAAAATGGGGCATTGACCAAAAACAGCATTCTGGGTTAGGACAAGCATGTAACACCTGGTCAGCACGTGCACATGGACACAAGTTGCCCCATAGAAGTCTTTCTACATATATGCTTAAAATTGAAGTGCATACACACAAAAAGACACAACATTAAAATTAAGCACACAGATAATAAGACTTCTTTGGGGCACCTTGCATCCATGTGCTTAAAATGTGTCCATATGTTTGCATCTATGTGTTTAAAATTCAGCTTAAAATTAAGCACATACTGAAGTTCTTGTCGAGTTGGGTAATTCTGATTTGCTCGAAGTCAAAGAGCAATTTGACACCAGGACTTAGTGGGACACAGATTCTGGGGGTCACCAATCCCCCAACATGAGGCAACTGGAAGCAGAAGTCATCTGCTGCATTCAGTAAATATTGTCTGCTCTTTTGGGTGTTTTTCTGATAGACTTAACAAGGAACTGAACAACTCATAGCATCCTGATAATTGTTACTTGTTTTCTTTTGCAGGACTTCTTCCTACTTTGCTTAAGTTTGCAATTCTGAACAATTGTCTATCATGCTTCCAAATTCCAACCTGATATTAAATTATCAAGGTTTTGAAATATCTTATCTTGACGTGTATCTCCCCAGCCAAATGACCTCAGGCACTGTTCCTAATTAATTTCATAAAGAAAAAAATAAAAGCTGGCAAGAAGCGGCAGCAGTGACCCTTCCCAAAGTCCTCCAGACTGTGCTGGGCTTGGAGATGCAGGAGAGGGAGGGCAGACAGGACATTGCCCCATGCCTTCATCTCCTCGTGCCACTGCTCGCAGTGAAGGTGGCGGAGCAGGGATACTTTGCTCCATCCGATGCCAGGGCCAAAGGCAGCACAACCGTTCCCAAACACCCACCGGGGCAATAACCAAATGTGAAATAAAAAGCTCCTTTTTTTAAACATTAAAAACCGCTGAAACAAAGGGTCTTTTTTTTTTTTAACCAGTATATTCTGAGAGAATGAGAGATTAAGTTTGAGGAGTCACTTCCAATCAGAAAGCCACCATTTAATTACAACACACAGGAAATTACAGAGTGGATGGCCGGGACAGTGATAAGAGACTGACACCGGAGGATGACAGGTACTGAAATCCGACCACTTCATCACAAAGCTACTTATCACAAGAGCCTGTCTGGAAGGCTGACAATCTGATTGTACTGTCAACTCAATTCATAATTAATATATTTATCAAATTAATTACTGAAAAAATCTCACTGGTGCTCGCCATAAAACAGTGGCTAAATTCATTGCCTGTTGGCTTCGTTTACTGCTAATAACTGTGCTGTCAGTTTAATGAGGGCAGTGAGTGGGCCCTGTTTTAGCTGCATGACAGACAAATTGCCCTCTTATATAGAATGATACAGAGAATTTAAGAGAAGAAAAGAAATATGTCATTGTTTGGTGACAGCCACAATCGGAGCCTTGTCTCGGAAACTTAGCATCAGCTCTAACGTACATGAAAGGGAGGTTGGGAATTCCTTTGTCAGCTAAATAAATACTTTATGAAATCCTGACTGATCCCTTCGTCTGAAATGACCTCGCGGCACCGTGTGGAGCTCTCAATAATTCCTTGTTTATTCCAAAGACCTGACAGGAGTTTGTTGTTGGACAGGAGGCAGGAATTTCAGTGCACACTGCTGTGACTCCCGGCTGTCTCGGGAAGCAGGGGACACAAGGAGTGGCAGGGATGGAACTGCAGGTCCCATAAGGGCTGGGTGATGCACAAAAGGGGCAGGAGCCAGCACCCATCTGGTAGAGGTGAACACCACAATGACATAGCTTGGACAGGGGACCTGTCTATTATGCTTAATTAACTGCATGTAAATTAGCTGATGTGCTGCGCTGCTGTGTCTGAGTGTGTTCTGCAGGGTTGTGCAACCCAGCTCCAGTGAACAGCTAAAAGTTGATCCAGCCTTTTGCCAAGCAGCACTTGTATGATGAGACAGTGGCCTGTGCCTCAAAGAAAGACGCTGCTTTCTCAGGCAGGCAGTATGGGCGCTCGGCAGCACCTCAGCAGCCATCTGCAAAATTTCCAGATGTTGGATTGGGTCCTAGCCACTGGTTTTTAATGGGATTTTATGCACATCACTTCAATTTGTTCAGCTCAGCCCCTGGAATCTGGGCTGCAATATAACAGGACAAATCTGCCAAAGAATGGGTATTTACTTGCAAAAGTCAGAAGAAAGTTGGGGTTTCTTTTCTCAAATGACTATCAAATAAAGCTGTTGCTTCTGCAAGGTCAGAAAACCCAGCTTACTTTACCCCATAAGTCAAAATCCTGTGCCCTGAAAAGCATTTTTTTACTTAACAGCTTGGTAAGTTTTTTTTTTATTATGATATATAAACAATAATAAACTAAAGCCCAGATAATTTAGACAGTTTTTAACTAGGTTTTAAAAACCTAGTGTTTCTAGTTTAATGAAGGAGTTTGAATAAAATGTAGACAAGTAGTAACACAATGTAATTCTACTTCACAAAGGTTAAGTGATAAAATTAATGCTGTGAAGAATCTCTGTAACAAGCATTCACATTAAAATATAATATGTGTTATAAAGAATATAAACACCGATGATCACTGGGGAAAAACGTTAGAGAGAGAAGAAAAAATCCTTGTGGGTTATTACTCATACCACATATATTCAAAGCTTTATCACTTGTTAAAGTATTAAAATTCCTAAGTCTAAAGAGAAGGATCCTGAGATGATTTATGGGTTATTTTATAAATGGAAAGATTTCAGACTCTTTCCTGGCAATGTTCTAATTCTGTGTGATTGGTTCAGTCAGATAGCAATAAACCAATGAAAATAGTCGACAGCTGTGACAATGAGAGCTAAAATATTAAATATGCAGCATTAAAAGCATGCTCCCTCAAGCATGTGCATGCATATATACATGTGTGTATATATTTTGTCCTTCTATTATTTTCAGGCGTCATCTTCCCATTCTGCAATACCCTCCTTTCTGTTTTCTCCACCAGCTTGTATTTTCTAGCTGGTTTCTGCCCGTCGTTGACTCCTGATACTCCAATGAGGACACTGCTATAAACACGCAGCCAGCAAAACCGCCAGGCTCGAGCCACCCCGGAAAGCAGTTTATGACAAATATTACCACGTAAAATTCAGACCTGGGTTTTTTTCCTTTCATCTAGGTCATACTTAGATCACAGACTGCGATTACAACCGCTGGCTGCTGCCCTGTCTGCCTCCCTCTGCATCGCTCCGGCTTTTCACCCCGCTCTCCGACTCCGAGTGATCCATCCCCGGCGTCTGCCCCCCTGTCGTGCCCGGCTCCTTCAATGCTCTCCCTTGTCCGATGGTGACAGCCGCAGCAGGACAGCCAACACAGCCAAGTAATTACACAGCCATTCTCTGCTCTGCTTGACAGAAAGAGGGTTGCACGCCTGAGCTCCAGGAAGCTGCTGGGTTTTACTGCCGAGAGCGCGGGGAGCTCCAGCTCGCTGGCGTGCCGGACTGGGAGACATGACTGCACCTTGTGCGTGGTCACCCCTGTCACCTCTGGAACAAGTCTCGCCTTGCTTTGCCCGCGTGTAAAATGAAAATCACCCTCTTTCCTTGCCTCGGA
>NW_010223801.1:30971-42483 GCF_000690775.1 Eurypyga helias
CTGATGTCGCGTGTCTAGCTTGGAATAATGTTTACAAAGCATTAGGAAGTGCTGGCTGGTCTGCAGAAATAGATGCTTTCATTTTAGCACCTGATTTATCAGAGTAACTAGCCACCGTCTGAATTAATAAAGATAAAAGCGCAATTGTATCGATATCAGGCAACGCTTGAAAAATAAAAGGAAAGGCTCAGTTTGCACCATCCATCCCTAAGGGATAAGAGTATGTCTGCAGTGAATGAACTCGGCCAGAAAGGCTGTCCACCAATAATAAAAATTATCAACTCCTTAAGGTTATCTTATCCAGTCATCTCCTGTGAAACATTTGGATCAGATATCCCTTACCTGAGTTATTTTATTTGGCATATAGCACTTTAGGCAACATTTTCAGGAGGCATATAGGAAATGAGACTTGGAAAACATTAATTAAATGTGAATACAACAGCTTAATGGGTTTTATCTTCAGATGAACTGGAGATGACTCATTGCCATTCACTTCTTAAAACTGCAAGCAGAGATAAAGGAAATGTAGCAAGAAAAAGCAACTAGGGAAAAGATGAAAGATTTGGTAGATTGACAAGACCAAAGTAATTTGATCTGTATTCAGGATGGACCAGTTCACCAATTTTACATATTGCTGCTGTATGCCTGCATATCAAATGAGTAAAAGCATACTTGGTTCTTGCAACAGCCACTTTTAAAACTAAAACTATCCTGCCTGAATGCTCTTTTGGGAATTACTTTGTACTGCTTGCTTTATGGAGTCCTCTCTCCACAAGCGAGGTTTCTTCCTGTCCCATTGAAACATCTAGCTTTGGTTTATATTAATGTTAATTTGGAATAGTTTATCCTGAAAATTGCCAGACAAACCCAGAGGGATAAGAGAGATTTTCTGAAAAGTTTCAAGAGGGTACAAGCAAAGGCCAATCATTTTTTTAGTACCAGGTACTGAAATGTACTTTTATTTAAAGATTTTTTCTCCTTGGAGTTCAAGCAGTTCTTGCCACTCTCAGCCACCTTTTCCATAGCTCAGTGTCCTTGGGAAAATCTTGTACTTCTCAATAACTGCAGAAAATGCTTCCACACTGTGCAAATAAATAGTTAAGCTGATGAGAAAAAAATAGCATTTATTTTATTCATAAGGGGCTTTTAAATTGTCAAATAATCATTTTAGTCTGGGTGTATACTTGTGTACAGGTGTTCACACATTATGTTTGTGTGTAGATCTAACTACATTGCTTTCCTTTTTTTTTTTTTTTCTGGTATACATGAAGCAACCTATATCTTTGGACTGTTGTTATTTCTGCCTGAGGATCACACCTGCATATCATCTAAAGCCCAATGACATTCTTAACTTTTGGCTTTTTACTCTCTAAATTGAACATGGCCAAGAAGTACCATGGATTATTTTGGTTTGGTATTTTGGGTTTTTTTTTTTTTTTTCCCCACATTGTCTACACCAGAAGAAAATACAAATAAATAGAAAGTAATGTAAGAGTGTGTTTACAGGTCACCTGAAATGTTCTTGGACTGGTAACAATTATGGTCAGTAGTTTTGCATAACTAGCACAACAGAAAAAAAAGATTTTCAATAACGCCCACTTTTAAACTGCCACTTTTGTACCATGTCTTCATTTTTAATTAGAAGTTATTGACTCAAAGTTACCATCCATTTTCACACACCCCACTCCAGGAAAGCTCCCCACCATCTTCCCACTGACCTTTCTCCCCTGCTGATGCAAGGATGTGCAGTTGGGGATAGTTATCTATAGATGGCAATCTTCTTCCTAGCACAGAGCTGATGTGAAAACCCTCAGTTCCTCTTCCAGAAAAATGAAACACATCTATACGCATATATTTACAAGTACTGAAAGGAGTTTTTCACCCTGGGATTGTACAGGATACATTGCAACAGGGCTTCAGGCTTGATTTTGGTCCGGAGGGGCTGCTTTATAATTAACTAGCCTTGTATAACAGTAGAAATTTATTAATGTCTGCTAAACGGCTCAGTTATAATACCGTGTGAAAAGCTGCACTGAGTCCTGTGCTAACTGTGGCAGGCAAAGCACTGTCGTCTCCATAGCGTGTGGTCATGTGCACTGCAGCATTGTGCCTCACATTTAACACTTTTTTAAAATATTGCATCATTCATACTATTTTTGTAATGGTTTTGCTAGAGAAAAATAGTGGTGCCCTTTCCCTGGAAGGTGTGATAAGGAGATGAATGATGCTCTGATATTCACTCTACCTCCCTTCAGGTTAAACCTGTTTAACAGAAAATAGAGGGGAAGGATACAGAACTCCCAAAGGGGAGTTGTTTTGCATTTTGCTGTAGGACAAGGGAATGTACACCATGGGATGGATGCCAAGCATCCCACACCTTCCCCAGAGACTGGAGAAAAGTGCCTGAACATGGGAACCTGCCTACTTTGAGAGAATAAGGTGTTCACAGAATCACTAAGGTTGGAAAAGATCTATAAGATCATCCAGTCCAACCATCAACCCAACACTACCATACCCACTAGACCATTTCCTCAAGTACCACATCTACAGGCTCCTTGAACACCTCCAGGGATGGTGACTCCACCACTTCCCTGGGTTGTTACTAATGAAAGTATGGTTTACTATGGAAGTCGTGACCGAATGTGGTTCCCTCTATATCCAAGACATCTATCCACACGTGATGGATATTCACCTGATCCTCCGAGGACGGGCATGCTGAGAAGACACGGAGCTAAACACTCCAGGTATCACAGTCAAAGCCTGGGCTTTTATACTGAAATTAATTGTGTATCAGAGAGTAGCTACAGTGTTAATATGCTTAATAGACACATCATAAACAACTCAAAGAAAGTTTGATATGTATTTGAGATTGTTATGGCCTTCATTTAGCTCTGGACCTATGCTAATACTGATAGATATCAAATAACCAGCACTGACAATAGTACCATGTTATTGCTGGAAGTACTGTCAAATGAAGCCCCCTTCAGCTGGTTGGCTGGGGATACAGAATATTGGTACAGTCCATTACTCAAAAAGCTGGGTAATTAAACCCACAAAATACCTTGGCAGATACAAAGTTCTCACACAATTGAAAGACATTAAAACTGATAGGGACAATATTCTCAGAGAACAAATAAAAAAGCACCTTTGGTATAACACTGCACAGCATTTTAGACTCATTTAATGCATACTGAGGAGCGCCTGTGCTGTCTGTTCTAAAACAAGCCCCAGAATAGCCCATTTATTTAGAATTCACAAGCTACCACTTTCAGGACCCACTTCTGATAACTTGCAAAATCTAAAACTCATTAAATGCCAGATAAATTGGCTGGCCTAAGGGCAGGATGGGTGAATGGGATACGTGAGCATGAGTCCAGTTTCCTGTAATTAATGAGATCTGAATAAGCAGAACCAATTCAGCCTGAGCGTGAATAAAATTACTGCACCTAGCAAAGTTCAAATAAGAAATATGCGAACTTTAAAGTAGTTGAACACAAATCAAGATGTTGAGTTTTTATAAAAACCTTTACAAGCTCCAAAATCTTGAGATCAATATGCTTTTTTTTTTTTTCCTCCTCCTCATGGGCTGGCAACTTAAGATTTACTGAATACTGTATTTCAGAGGCCCTAGCTCAGAAAGGCTCTTGAGATGCTTAATTTCTGCCACATAAACAGTTCTATCTCTGTTCAGGAGACATTTAAACACAAACTCTTGCCCCAATCTATTCAGCCAGATGTAAGAATACATTTCAGTTTAAATCCAAGGTAAAATATTATGTTTCATCCAGATCTGCTCTGATGAGCAGATGATGGTTTTGAGAATCTGGCCATCTTAACCAAATGATCGGGGTTTTTTTTTCCATTCATAGAAATTTTCTATGAAAATAGAAACTATTTTTAGAAGTTTTGTACACAGGAGTCAAGAATGTCTTACAAAAGTTACTGTGATATTGTATTGTCCAAAATGCCAGAGTAATGTTCCTCTGTTATGCTATCCCATTCTGGGAAGCACACAGGGAAGTCTCATTTGTACAAGGGAAGGGGAAGTCAGATGCAAGAATAAAACCTTCAGCAGCAATTGTCCATGTTATCCTGGCTAGGGCAGCATGGAAATTGAAATTCATGGCCAGTGCCCATGTGTCTAGAACAAAATTTGCTGTACTCTCAGTTCTTCTGCTCCTTCACCGCATCACAGGCAGGAGACCCTGAGCAAGGGCTAAAGCACGGTGGAGGTGTGGACTGTTGTCCAGTAAAACCCCAACTGTGGTTTAAGCATTAGCTTAGCACCCCCTGCTCTCGTGGGATGTTGGGTTTGAAACATCAGTGCTATAAAAGCAGCCGTGCTCCAGGTCCAGGCAATGGAGTGCAATTGCTCTGAAATGAGAAACTGAGCCCACTTATCCATGAGCTTCCTGATTGCTTTTCTGATGCATTTCCCAGAATTATCTATAACGTCTCTCTCTTTAATAAAATTCATTAAAATCTCCATTTGCTAGAAAGAACAGATCATGTAACCGTCTTTTATAAAAGGAAGATAAGTGCCCTAAGGTCATAAAACACTAAAACTTAGGACCTCGGTTCTTCCTGCAACTTTTTGTTGAAATGCTTCAGTTTCAGTTTTGCCACTGACTGGAGGAACAGCAAATGGAGCTGAAGTTCAGACAGGAGTTACTATGTCACCTTGCCTCAATTTCTTCGTCTCTAAAACAATTCTAGCAAATGTCTGCTTCACCAGCAGGGAATGTGGGATTTTTAAATTTCAGGATCTTTCTCAGGAAAGCTGTTCAAAATATTGCCTCTCTTCTCTTACAGAGACTGTTGTATAAGACAGCCATTATAGGTTAAAATGCCTGGTGTTTATATTCTTTATACTGGTCAAGTTAAATTTCACTTCTTACAGCTTTTTATTTTTCTTCTTGATGCTTAAGCACTGCCATGAAGTATAATTGCAGCTCAGAGAAACTTACGGACTGGAATAGAGAATTTAAGAGTTTTTCTTCTTAAGTAGCAGTGAAATTCATGTGTTGGTGGATTGCAGAAATGTTGTCTGAGACTTTGCTCTGGGGAAAATCCAAAAGTAACATAAATACAACTTTAAAGAAATCACATTTTCTCTGAAAAGCACTTTCTCAAGAGACTATGGTCAACTTCAAGGGTGCCTTTATCAGACATTCCAGTGGGAAAAAACAGGAAGAAGAGCTGAACACCGAAGGTAACACAATAGGAGTCTGCAACAGTCACAGGAGTATCGGTTACAATAAACCAAGCTGTGCAACAAGGAGATTAAGATGTGGATTACCGACCACTTACTATGTGTCATAAAGAAAAGAATAGTTTCAGATGCCAGCTTGACTTAATCTGGTACCGGCAGTCTTTCCTTGAAAGGATTAATGGGCACTTTTTTCTACCTAGGCATTTTTAAAGGGTTTGTCATAATAAAGATTGAGAGGAGCACCAAGTAATGACAGAAACTTCAGTATGAACTATTAAAGGATTTGATAACAAATTATCCATTTCTGAGTCAAACTAAATCACCATTAGTTGCATGCCTTTCTTAATTAAGGAAATATTGTATTCTGATTGAAATTAGCTGGGGCAGTGATAGGGGGCCTTCAGCCAGTTTCTGTAAACATGAAATCAGCTCCAAATGCTCATTGATTTGAAGTGTCAGAGAGGATTTTTTTCTTTAGCATGGTGTTGTGATGGTGAAAACCATCATGGTTTCTTTAGCATGGTGGTGCCATCACCCTTTTTTAGGCATTCATCTATTGTCTTCCAAACCTTCCTTGTGACACAATCTTGTTGCAGATGCAAGAAGCAACTAAACACCCCAAACTGATTTTCTGCTTTCCCTGCTGTGTATTTTTATAGTTTCTAATTATTTAATTATAGTTTAATATGAAGCAAAGCCTTTGCTATGCAAAAATTACAGTGAAAGAATGGATGTTCAGTAAAACAATGGAGATACTTCTGAGAAAAAAATCTAAGTACCAAAGAGTATATGTGACATTTTCCAGCAGACACCAAAGACCACAAAGGTTCTGCAGGTAGGCAAAGGCATGGGGTGAACAGGAAGAGAAGACAGTCTCACAAGGATACATCCAAAATGTGAAATACCACTCTGAGCAGGTTACTACATAGCTGATGTCGAGGGAGGCACTTCCAGATACAAATCAGAGCCCCAGTCACAGTAGGAATACCTGTCCATTTGAAAATGTTGTCCCATTCCCATGTGTCTTCCTTCTTTAATGGTGTAGTTATTTCCTTTTAGTAAGTGAAAGGTGGCATCTGTCTCTAAAATGAACTCATTCTGCTCAGTTCAATACTGTACATCAGTATACTTTTATATAAGTTACCACACACATTAACTACTGACCTCTGGAAGGATTTCCAATCTTCTTGTTGGATACAGACCTCCATCACAACAGATGGGTGACCTTAACCTGCTGCTGCAGCCAAATATTTGCTGCTTAGAATAGAAACTCTTACTTTCCTAAATGCTGATGACCCATACAGATCAGAAACCTTCTGTTCTTCACACCAATTTTGCATAAGTAGCTAGGAGCAATACATAGCTGCGACACAGGAACTCAATAGTTGATGTAACTGCAGTCAGATTCCTAGGAACACCAGAAAGACTCTTCTGCAAAGTTGATTCTAACTGTGGGCATTTATAGTTCAGTTGAGGAAATTAGTATTCTCTCAGAAACCAAATTCTTACAAACATGCTCAGCCATAAACATAGAGTCCCATTGCCGGAAATTCTGGTCATAAAAAGAAAAGATAACTCTTGGCTGATGAACACTGTGATTCACTTCCTGGGCAGGGTGTGATCTCCATGTTTGTGATTCACCATTTAGAATGCCTTTCTCCATGGGCCAAGAGATTGAAGGTCAAATCTTTAGCAGCAATGAGCTCAGTTGGTCTGTGACAATTTTACACTATCTGAAGATCACAAGAACACGATGATGATCTAATAAATGCATGCTAATGGATAACAATAAACAGGGAATCGTTATGCATATTTAAATTTCTGTGGTCTTTATGACTAAAGTTTGCATTTCTTTCCTAGCACAAACACATTTTAAAACCTTTGCCCAGGGACACATGTAATGTTTAGTAAAAGGCACAAGTTTTAATTGGAGTCCTTTAAAATTAACAAATCAAAACTGTTGTGATTGTGCCACTGGTTACTATGATACCAACTTTTAGGAGCAGAGGCATTTTAACACCTTTTTGAAGAAGGCTTTTGTGCATCTGTGCATCAGCAGTAGGCTTGATGTCCCATCCATATACAGCTGTACATGCACAAATGTCAGAGTTTATCTACCCTGGTCCACTTACACAGAGCAATTGAGTGAAGAAGCCAGGCAACATTTAGAGAGCACCTGTAAATTGATGTGCTTACATCGTGCATGTGTACATATGCCCATTTACATACTCACTACAGCATCAGTTCAGCAAAATGGATGAATTGCTCGTGTGCTTATGACTGTGCACATGCTTTACGCGATGGGAGCTGATGGAGGTGGAGGTAGCTGGAGCAGCTATCGCTGACCCTGGGAGACTGGCGCTGCTGAAGCAGGAATCAAGATAATACTGTGACAGATCTGGCACATGTAGCCTTGCCCCGCAAGATTAGAAAATAACACAAATAAATGCTGAAATTTTTTTTAATTTTATCAGCTAGGCAGCTGGTTGGATTTTCTCCAGCCCATTTATGATCAAAATTAAGACCTTCTATTTGGTCAGTCCATAAATATGCTCTAGCACACTCCACTCCGACCTTTAGAAATGCCAATGTTAACTGGAGCACTCAGGGACATCTGAAGGATATTTGTTTTCATGGGTACAAAAGAGCTCACCTTCGTTTTTAGCAGTTTTCCCAATATACACATGCAAAGTAGCCCAGATCTCATCACATGTAATTTAAAATGTACAGTTTTGTCCTTCCATACTAAAATGAACAAGCAAAACAACAAGCTCCTATTCAGAGCTAATTCAGAAGCCAGCTCTGCCGTGTCTCGCTGGCTGCTCTCTAACAAGCCCTTCATTCATTGCGGTTTCATGCAGCTGAGCTGTTTCTACCTGAGCCAGTGTTACAGACCTTTAATCAAACAAATGTACAAGGAAGCTCAACTACTTAACTGCCGTGCTTGTTCTGCGGACTGAGATAGCCAAATACAACAAAAAGAATTTTATCCCGCTCAGGACGAGTACATTTCCTTGCTGTTGTTCCCAACAAAGGGCAGCAGGTACAAATGGCCCCACTATCTGTGTCAGTGAGAAGTGGAGAGCAATTTGTTTCTATTAAACAGGATGGTTCTATTTTTTATTTTGTTGGCTTAGCCTCTCCACAGCCTGTGCCAATCACGGTCTTTAATCTGAACTGCCCTTGACCGTTTCTTCTATGCCACAGAAGAATTCTCTCTTTTTTTTTTTCCTTTTTTTTTTCCCCCTCCTTCTTGCACAGGTAATTGTGAGAAAGCAAGTGAAAGCCCTGGGGTATTGGATTCAAAACACAATCCTGCCATTCTCAGAACCATACAAAGAATAAACTTGAATGCGACATTGAGTCCTCCCAGACTGCACCTGCTGAAGATCTCCAGTTCATGGTGGGGTCACCGCAGGCTCTGCTTTTCTCTGGTGGCAGGAGAGCTACTATGTTTTCAGTTCACAGTGAGATTAGATCTACAATGTTTGACCCGTCTAATTTATTTTTTGTTTGGTGAAGCAAGGAGAGCCAGGCGCACGGTTAAATGCCTACTGACTTGTTCTGTAGAGTGCTGCTGGTATCTTTCAAGGACCATTGACGTGGTGGCATTTTGTAAGGTTGTAGATTGGGGTTGGTATAATCTAATGTGACCTCAGTGTACAAGACTAAACTTTTCTGTATCTCTAAGACTGGCCTGGACTTCCTCTACTCAGGTGTCCAGGAGGAAAACCCAGGATAACCTATCCCATGTGCAAGTTCTGAATTACATGGTGTTCTGTTTTGTTTTTTTCATTCAAATCTCGATGGATTTGAAACCTGTCCTGAAAACACTGCTAAGAGTTGTTTTGCTTGCTGTCTGAATTTGACTATCTTATTTTCCTGCTTTGGTATTGGGAGTTAAGGTTGCCTGGTGTAAAGAAGTCAGAACACAAGTTCAAACTAGTTCTGAGGACACCAGCCTTCTTACAGGTAATATTGCCGAACAGTAAGCCGTGTCATATTGCCAAGATTCATCTCAAATAGTCAGGGCAGAATCCCAAATACTTCCTATTTCTCTAAGTTTTTGATACACCAACATAGGTCTACCAGATGCCACAATTTTCCAACATCTGGAAAGTTCCGCTATTCCTTCTTGTCCAGAAAAGACTTTTCTTAAGTATTTTTTCTCATTCTCAATTTATAGCAGACAAAAATGTTGTTGATTTGGATCAATACGGAGTATAAAAGCCGTTTCTACTGGACTCCCTCAGAGTCATTTTTTCTGCACGTTATTGATACTAAGAATTATGTAATGTGCCTCTGAAGACATTTCTACTGTCTTTTCTAGCTTCCTTTTCTAGATAAGAATCTTGCAAATCCAAAAGACACCAATTTGGCACAGAAAAGTTGCAGATGCACCTAACCTTCATTGGCTTGCCTCCATTTACACTCAATTTACATTCAATAAACATCCTAAGCTATTTCACAGGCTCGTACAGTGTTGCAAAAACATTCAAAAGCTCAGGATTTGCAGGAGCTTAAGACATCAAATCTTTGGAGACAGAATGTGTACCAAAGGAAAATCAGAATTTTGAGCACTCACCAAAAAAATTCCATAGTTTTTCTTTTTGTTCTGGAAGTCTTGCAATCAACCAAGTCTTCTGGCAGGTAATGCTGCTATCCCTGGGGTCCTGGAATTGGATCTGCTCCTTCTCGATCACATTATCTCTGATTTGGAGATAAAAATCAGAAGCCTCTGACATAAGATCAGGTTTCTGTGGAGGGCAAATAAAAGCTGCAGATGAACAAGCTTCTTATATTTAAAAATACTGTGGAAGGAGATGTTCCAGTTTGAATTTTTTAGGGAAAAATTCAGGTTAGTTATAATTTTTTCTGAGTATTTTTATCTACCCCTAAGGCAAGAGATAAATGAAGTGTGATAGTACTTTGGAGAGCTTAGGAACTATTTGTGGTTAATAATTTATTCGACAAATTTTGCCCTTATTTCAGTTCATGAATTATCTGTGAACGGACTGGTACTTTTACGAATTTATTCATAATTCAAAATTATTCAAGAAATGTTTCAGTCCAAACACATTTTGCTGTATACTTTGCCTATGAACAGATTATTGATTTTGATATTTATTATCTGCAATGCATTACTTTGGGAGTGAGGGGAAATTATTCCTTGTCAAAGGCCCTGTAACTCAGCCTTAAACAGCATTTCAAAGGTTTCGGGAGAGCTAAATTTTCTGTTTGCTGCCTTGGGGGTCTGAATTAACTTCTGCTAATTTTTGTCATTGTTAGCCATCAGACTGCTCTCTAATTGGATGTTTAACTGATTCAATAAACTGGCTTTAGTATGCAATTTGTGACTCTAATAAAAACAAATATCAAATTTATAAAAGAAAAGCAAGTATTCTGTTGATATAAATATGACAACCAACAGAATAGGTATTGTCCTATGTCTAGGTGTGATTTACATATGATTTACATATTATTCACATGATTTACATAGCTAGACATAGAGCAGTTAAAATCTCTCCTTAACCTATAGCAGTGCCCATGCATTTGAGTTTCTTTTAAAAAGAAAAATGTATTAAAAAAGAAAACAAAAAAATTTAGTGCAACTATCTTCCTGTAACTTCAACTTAGTTTTCTATGGATCTAATACCCTGATTTAATTTGATACAATTACAATAAAAGCCACAATCTAAGGGGAGTAAATGAATTTTGTGTCAAGAGTGAAATACAATCTGTTAAAATTGGTTTGAAAATACAATTTTAGGTCTAGTACAGCAAGTCCTGACATTTCAGATTAATCTGTCCTATAACAAAATTAATGACACTCAAAGTTGTTTAAGAATGGCTGTTAACTATACTTACCCTATTCATCACCAGCTCTATCAGTCTAATCCAAGAAGTCACTAGGCTATTAAGTACAGTACATCAGTTCACTTTAAGGACATTCACATTGTGATTGTTTGAGGGATGGAATTGCAAATTATAGAAATACAAAGTATTAGGGTAAATAACAAGACAAATAGCCCTGGAAGTTTTGTGATGTATCCTTGTGCATATATGTCACTACAGCAGATCTCCCTGCTGAAAAAAAGAAAAAAAAAAACCCAAACCCCAATGTTAAAAACCAGAGGTCATTTCTGGTAGGCACATCTGGATGATTTAACCTTTTAGGACTTCCCATGGGGCAGCATATCTCATGAGCGTGGCTTCTCCTGCATCACATCTTGAAGTTCCTGCCTCTGGCCATGTAAGAGCCATGCAAAAGCTGTGTCAGGGGGGGGTTCCTCGTGTTCC